>NW_015090893.1:2196769-2214794 GCF_001431845.1 Calidris pugnax
GGTTAGTGTTTTTTTTTTTTTTTAAATTCATTTTAATGATGCTTACAATAGCAACTTAGAGCACTGTGAAGCATCGAAGGACTGGAAGAGCTGCTTCTCAAAAAATACATGTTTTGACACTTCTGCAAAACTTCTTCAGGTACACTCTAGATTTTGGGAAGTTATGTTTGACCAGAGATGGTGGATACAAAATTGAAGCAAGTCCAGGATGGGAGTAGAAGTCCCCATTTGCTTATGGGGTAAAATCCATGCACCTGGAGGCATTACACTAATACAGTCTGATACAGAAGTATTTATAGTAACTACATGTCCGGAAAGAAAAGTTTTGTTTCCTTTTTACTTGAAGGAAAGGCATTAAAGTGAGCCTGAAAGGGGAAAAAGGCCTATAATCATTTAGGTTGAAGTGCTTCTTAATTCAAATCGTGTGCTACTTAGAGAATTCGATAAGAAGGATTAGAACTGGAAAAGAAAGACATTTTTAAAAGCAAAGCTATTACAGGGTTCATTACTTTATTTATATGTTCTCCAAAATCACATGAATGAAGGAAAAAAATGAGAGAAAAAAATACTGGCTTCAGTTCAGAATGTCAATTACTACTTTTTTAATCCTCTTTTCACAATTTATTTGACATCTTGAACACTAGCCAAAAAAGCTATTATAACTATAAAACATATTCATTGGTATAAATCTCATTAAGTTGAGCAATTTAATTAAGGTATTGACATGCTTAATTGATATGTGCAAGGAGAGACCATTTTCATATCTAATTTCCATATGCTTTCTGCTTTTAAAAAAACTAGCTCCGTAAAAATGTTATAGATTCAGCTAAGCCCTGTCATCCCAAAGGAGCACTTGCTACCATTTACCTTGATTTAGAGCCAACTACTCTTCTAAGTGGAGCTCCATTAAATGGATCTGATGTATGCCTGACTCAAACATGCGTCAGCTTCTCTTATGATCAATAGTGGAATATTTATATTAATAAAGCACCAAGTTAATTAAATAAAATAGTCTTCTGGGTAAACTTAAGTTACTAGGGGATGGGCAGAGAATCAATATATTCTGCCATTTGAACATTAACTATGTGCTCTGAAATTTTATGTCGTCTTAGCAAAGATGCTTGCAGTGTGGAAGTCTCAGATGCTCGGAAACGCCCAGGGCAGAAAGCTCCTCAGTGTCCTGTGCAGGATTTGCTTATGCAGTTAAAGACAAACAAACAAATTAAAAAAACCTTGGGTGTGATTGGCTCCTGTGACTGCCCTCTCCATCCCCACAAGCACGTTGGAAATCCTTTCTTTTGGGTTGGGATTGGACACAGTCAAGTAGGTATTTTCCAGTTGCAGCCTTGCCAGGGAAGGAGCATGCGTAAGAAACTTGCCAAATAAGGGTTCATCAGTGATAGTTAAGGGTCATAGGACACCTATTTTTGGTTTTCAAGAAAATAGCCTAAATAAATTCTAAAAGTTACCTTTCAAATCACCTGTTCCCTTGTGAGCCTGTCTACCATATTGTCTGTCTCAGCCCAGAGGAAAACTGCTTTTCAGCCATTTCCAGCAGCATCGCCTGCAGCCGCCCCCGTGGGCACAGGGGCAAGTGGTGGGGCACACAGGGGCCGTGCTGCCTCTGCTGAAACCCCCTCAGACAGAGCTGGAGAGAGATTTCTACACGAGTGGGTCATTTCTGACCATCATGCAAACCTGCCCCTGTTAGAAATGTCATCATAAGTCTCAGTCACACGTCATTATTTTGCTCTAAAAAGACTCCACTGCCCCTGTGGCACTGATGTTATTTCTATAACATGCAGATGGCCTTTGTAGGAAGCAAGTTCCCTCAGGTCCCATTGCAATGCACTGATACCACTGTATTCTACCTTTTATCTGCATTTTTAGGCTCCGATTCAATATAATAGAGTGAAAAATGCTTCTGTAAATAATAATGCAGCTTTAAAAGAATGCCTGACTTTGATATCCAACGGAGATGCGTGCAAGGAAAAGAAAATCTTAAATCAATATTAATAAGTTATTCAGTCAGTTTAGAACTTGTTCTGTGTAAATATGTTACCATCTATTTAGTTGGGGGCACAGTGACTTTGCTAAAAACGCTGTCAGCTCTGGTCCAGAGGCAAGCAGTTGTGTGCCAGAGCCCTCGATGAAGGTGAATCGTGGAGCTTTCTTGCCCACCAGCTTCACTGGCCGGCACTGGGCTCCCTCCTGCTCCCCTCTCGCACTTCTCAGCCTTGGTTTGAAGGTGATGAGTTAAAGCTGAGGGAATTGGAGCATTTTCATTTGGGCCTTCTAATTTTTAAACACTCAGATATGCTGGGCTGAACGGCAGTCGTTGCTGAGTGTGCAGTGATTATGGAATGTCTCGTGACCGTAACCTGGGGTCATGTCTGAACGGAAGGTTTCAATGAGCCCCTTCTTCACTGACTTCTCTGTGAGAGATGCTGTCTGCCATACGGGCTGAACAAAACCACCATGTAAACCCACAGGGAGGGAGCATATGGATTAATGTATAGAACTTATTAAAATAATCACTAGGAGTAGTTCTGGGCTGTTGCAGGGAAATGGTGCCGGTATTTTCCTGTGATGCATGATTTTGACCTGGTTAAAATATTTCTAATTACCAGGCACAGTGGAAAAGCTGAAGGAATAGTCTCTTCTGCCATATAGTGAATTTTGTCTTCCAGTTCCTAATACCAGCATTTCAGCATTTACCGAAAATACTTGGCTTTGTTTCTGTTTGTATTTAATATAGAACCTTCTGAAAAAGACCTATATGTTTGGTGTGCTTAATACTTCCAAACATGCTTCATATATGGAGAAATATACTTTGATTCTTGACTGATATTACTAATCAAAGCATGTATGTTACATGTGAAAATTCAAAATGTTTAATGGATGTAAAACTATACTTCTGCTGTATTCCAGTCTCTGGTAAAGTGTTGGTAATGCATCCCAACCCTACCATTTAGTATTTGTTTTGCCTTTCTTCCTTTATATCATTCTTATGTTCTATGATTTAGAAGGACTGAACAAAGAGTGCAAGCTAGAAACAACATTGGAACCATATGTGTTGTAGTTGTATATAATCTATAGCATAATCATATAAATTTAACAGAGTGGGATAGGTTTAGTTAGAAAATGACTTTCTGGGTTAGACGTAGTTCCCCAGTATTTAGAGTTGTCTTTCCAGAAATTAACTGTTCAAAGAAAGGGCAAGTGATTGCGTCTGAGCTGGGGTAAAAACAGATTCCACTCTGAATTACTTTCTGGAACCAAACAAAACCCTTTGCATATGGAATGGCAATGCAGAAATTGTTGTATTTTTTTGACTGACTCTTACTTTCTGCCTCTTGATTGTTGGTTTTCTGTATATACATCTGGAAGTAATGATGTGAATAAATAATATCAGAATGTAAACTTTCCAAGTTTTATAGTGAAGTTAAATTTGGTTTTTTGATAAGATAGAGCTGTTTGTGTCATATGAAAAGGTTTTAAATTTTATAGTATCAGATATAAGATTTAAGGTGAAATCATAGTCTTTAAATTGTGTGCGAATGTGTAACGTAGAACAAACAGTTTGTGAGTAATGTGTCTCCTTGTTTGTTACTAGAAGTGGTTGTGTTTATTTTCAGTGTTATTGGACAATCTGTTTACTTCCGTGTTGTTACACTGCCCACTCCCTTTGGTAGTGTGCTTTGATTTTTTTTTAAAAAAAGAAGAATAATTCAGGATGTCAATTTCCCAGTCAGAAGCTTAGTCAGATCAGCACCGGGGGAGAGGGGAGCTGTGAGATACTATTAGCGCTTGTATTGTTTGTCTTTTAATAAGGATTTGAATGTAGTGCATCATCTAAAGCTGCAAAGACAGAGGTTTGCTCTGTGGGTGACGTGAGTTCTCTCTACTTTTCCAATGGAACATAATTTTTTCCAAGTGCAAGGCTGCATTTCGAAAGCCAAGCAAAGCACCTTTACCATCAAAAGCTTTCCTGGAATCATTTCTACTTAGTGCTACATATACATGACTTCTTATACCCTTTAGCTAATTGTATTTTCAAAAGTTTGCTAAAGTAGTTGAACAGAGGTGTCATAAATTGAAGAAATTTAAGTCTGGGCTAATTGGAAGCCAAGTGTTGCTGTCAGGCATCCTTTCTTCTGCAAACTCACATTGCTGTAGTGGACTTAAGAGCAAGTCATCATCCTTCCCAGCAGTGATGAAATCAGATCACTCTGGGATTTGATATTCTTTGAGTTGAGAGTGCTTCAATGATGAAACATCCATGTGTAGACTTCTTGCTGCTTCCCTTTAGAGTCTGTCGTGCAGGACTCTCCCTGGTCAGCGATCAGCTTTTTTTTACATTTAATTTAATTTTCTGAGCTGACATTGTCAATCTGAAATTCAGCAACATGCTTGACAGTGAGAGGAAAGCCGAGTTCATTTTTGGAAGTGGCTTTATGCAAATAAATCCTTGTGCAGATCGCTGAAGCAAGACATTTGCTGATGAATCAGAGAAGTGCCCTTGTTTCTTTGTCTCCTGCAGGAATAAAGCTCAAAATGTGCCACAAGAATCTTTGCGAGCTACTGTAAACAATTCACACATGCTCACATCTCCCTATGAGTATTTTGGGTGTTTGGGGATAAAAACTGAATTTGGTTTCAAAGAAGGATCTGGAGGTTTTCACAACGCAGTGTTTGGTTGGCTTCGGGGAACCTAACTCTGCTTGTAACTTATTCAGGCCAGGGTTGTTTGTAAGTGGGAATGAAGCCCCAGGGAGGCTGTGAAGTCTTGTGAACTGCCTTGATTTTAGCTTAGTCTTCAATAAAGTTTTAGCTCCTTGGTAGGTGAACTGCAAAAACATTAAAATAACAAAACGCTCAATAGGCTGTGTGACATGATCACAACTTTAACTTCTTTTTGTGGGGAAATCTTTCATTTTGTGTAGCTTAGGTTTAGCTCTATTTTATGTTAGTGAGCATGTTGTTCTACTAGTATACTTTATTTTTATTTTCTGTATTTAAAACACCTGTCTTCTATTTAGATGCCTTTTTCTAAAGCATAGCACTATTGAATGATAAACTTTCTGTGCATGGAGTGGGATGCTTGAAGGTGCTTTTCCCCTGCCTGGATAGTCATTGAAAAAAAAGAAATTAATTTGGTTATGCTTCAGTGAATCTTTTCTTCTGTGTGCGGATAAGGCAGCAGAATGAGGTTTGTAGGTATCATTCAGCTGCGATGGTAAGGGTGGACCTGCTCTGAAATAATTGAATAGCTTGTGGGTTCGTGGAGCCTACTGTAAAAAGGAGAAGCTAGAATTACTTAAACAGTTGCATCTTGCATGAATATCCCCAATAGAGTTAACCACTTTGTGGTATTACATCTTGGTCTAATAAATCTAGATGTCATATCCACATAGAAAAATGAATTAAGGCTACAAACCAGTCTGAACTGTATCTTCTTACATCTCCAGTGTTTCACATGGGCTTTCGGGGACTAAACAATTCATGGCAGGAAAGATACATAAAGGTGAAGTTGTGGAAGAAAAATTGAAGCTAAAATATTATGAAAAAGAAGGGACAAGATGAATAAAATCTTTTGTCCTTTGTCTAGGGCTTCAGTACCTGTTAATGGAGTACAGACTGCTGAATATCATTGTAATAGATATTACTGGTCCAATATTATAATTTATTTTAAAAATTTATATTGCAGCTAAAACAATAGTGTGCCCCTCTTACCCTGGTACGCTTTTTACCACAGAATAATAACCTCTTGATAACCAGGGCTTACATATAACCAGAATGTTGTTTTTCTCACTGCAGTGCATTCAAATAATTTGCAATTCATTTCTGCCTCACTAGAATAAATGGAATATCACTGTAGTTGTTTTTACTATCCATGGATTCTGTATAATTTGTATTACTTTTATACAGCCAAAGAAATGCCTACAGTGATCATGAAAACAAATTAAATAATTGGCCTCTTTCAGGAAAACTTTGCAAAAAACCAAAGCCTAGGTCTTTATACATGCAATCGATACTTTCTCCTACAAAAATAGTCTAAATAGCTAAAGTACAGGATCACAGCCTGAATTAAATAAATGCTATTATGACCACTGTTTCGGTTCTACTGTGTGGTGATTGGGTACAAAAATACTCATCATTAACAAAGGTAGAATTAGGTCAACAAAGGTCATTACAAACTGAGTCTTCTTCCAGATGTTGATCCAGTTATGTAGTGATGGTGGAGTTTATTAGCTCATATTTCAGACTTTTATGATTTCACGTATTTCTCTCCAAAAAAAACCCCTGGCCGTATTTTAAAAAACATGTAACCAATAAACTGGTTTATCTTTTTGCTAAATGATCAGACTGGACTTAAACAGGAGTTCATTTTTAGTCTGTGGAGATCAGAAGATGGTAACTTTTCCCTACTGATTTTTAGAATTTGCAAATGCATAGTATTTCTTTCCAATACAGCTCAACAGACAAGAGTATAAAACACACACAAGATTAACATATAACACTTGATTGTTTTTTTTTCAATTAGCATAAAATACAGGAATTTCCATATAGCTGAATTTCGGCTTTAGAAAGTATTAAGATTTTTAAGGAATGAGACAGCTTTTTGAATTCATATTGCTCTAGCACCAAGCAAATATTTATAAAAATGGAAGAATCACTGGGAGATTCGCTTCTTTCCAGTGATGTCAGTGCTTCGCTTCTACCTCTTTGAGCTGTTTGTTATTCCTACTAAATTATTTTAGTATTTTAGTTCCTCTGTGTTGTAATCTCACTTGGTTGGAGAACAGTGTCATAGAAATGCATTGGTAGAATTGATGTTGTGTAGGATCAGCATCCCATTGCATTCACTTTATCAGTGATCTGGTTGCAAATGTATTCTATAGTAGTTCTGGATCGTTCCACAGGAAAAGAGATTTTTTTTTTTTTTTTTTTTTTTTTTTTTTTTTAAAAAAAAAATTTTACAAAAAAAAAAAAAAAAAAAAAAAAAAAAAAGTTCTAGGAAAAATATTAAACCCAAAAAAGTCCCCAGGAAAAAAATTTTTTTTTTTTTTTTTTTTTTTTTTTTTCATATCAAAATGAATCTCTCAAATAAATTGTCAGAAATGTGCATGCTGTTTCTCTGCTGGCAGGCCACTCTCACCACATGTGGTAAGACTTAGTGTATAAATTGCATAAAATGGAATACCTAATGTATATGGCTTTCAAGGTTGGTGTGTTTTTGTCTCTTCCTGCACCCCACTAGAGTACCTTGCTCTGGTCACATACTGCCTCTTGCTGGGTCTCATTGTCCCCTGTATAAAAAAAGAAAGATTAATTATGCTGATAGCATTTGTAAAGCACTGAAGAGCTACATTAAATGTTACTAATAAAGAAGCTATATTGTCATATATTAGTCAGAAGCTTTACTGTATTTCTAGAGGGGTGCTTCTCTTCAAGTGTTTCCTCTGAGTCCACCGTCATTTGCTTTCCAGTTCCTGCTCCTGAACGTATCCAAGGTTGAGTATAAAGACATTGAGGTAAAATTTAGGTTTTGTGTGTGTTCCAAAAAACAAAATAGATGCTGCGTTTTAAAACGAAAACTCTGATCTGTCTCAAGATGGGTGGTTTTAAAATAAGAGTCTCCTAAATGCTGTCTGATCAGTATTTGCTCAGCGTTTTGGAAATGGCAGGAGGAGGCAGGATGAAATGTAGAAGTCATAAAGAAAAATGTTGCCTTTAATTGAGCATTGACACACAGATTATTTGCACAGTTAATTTAAAATAACGTTAAAATATTTACTAGTTTTGTAAGAGGTATTCTAGTAGAACTATTTTTTTTTCTATTTTTGTTTTGGGTGCATTGACAGCCAAATGTTGTTCACTGTGTTTAATTTAGTGAAATAGAGTGGGGTTTGGTTTTTTGTTTGAAGTTTTTTTGTTTTCATGCCTAGTTTCTCACACTAGGAAATTTTAAAAAACCTCTTATGAAGGATGCACAAATGTGTATCCTCTGTTCTTTTAAACGTTCAGGAAGTCTTCACCATGTACTGAGTGATCCCTGTAGTTGTGTCAGAACAGAAGTCATGAGTCTATCAAAGTCCATCCAGATCAGATCTCTTGAAGGGTCTTTATTAACAGATAGGTTTTAATTTGGCCTTGGAGAAGGCGGGAGATGATGTTAAAATAATTATCTACTGCTGAGATCTTTTTCCTCCTTGATTGCCCAGTCTTTAGGTTCAGTCTGTGTTTGAGAGTCTTGTTCTTCAGAATGAGAGTATTTGATGTGACTTGGGTTAATTCGACGATGTGGAGCTTTGAGGGAATGTTGAAGCATAGAGTTAGCATCTATCATCTCACAGTAAAACCAGATCAACAAAGAAATCGTGGTGTTTATCTTCTGGAAGCTTAGCAGTAGTGTGTGACTGTGTGAAAGCAGCAAGGACTAGTTTAATTGGAATTTTTGAGCTAAATTCTCCTTCTTAAAACAAACAAAACTAGAAAGAGTTTTTCAGCAGCTTCCCAGAGCATGAATTAAGAGCCAGCTGTATTATATTTAGCAAAAACACAATCACCTTGCATTGTTCAGGTTACAAAACATCTGCATGACTTGCTCTTGTTCAGCAGAACTCGGATGCTGTCAACATCCATACTTTCATTGCAATAGTAGCAGGAACAACTTTTTTTCCTTTTAGAAAATCAGCAGTGATGCCAAGTTTCCACAGAGTAAACGCTATACAATACTATTGTTTTTTAGCTCTTGTAGCCCATCGGCAACAAGACTTACTCATTTTTCCTTTTAGACAGAGCTATAACTGCTCCTTTAAGGTAAATACCATCTTTTACACTGAACATACAGCAAGGGGGAAGCCATTGCTTCGCTGAGTGTGTAAGGCCCCTCTGAGTGTAGCGGTGCTGGTGTGAGTGTCAGACTTGTCACAGCTTGTTCTCATTACTAGTGCAGTCAGCTGATTTGGTCAATGCTTTTCCCACCTGGAAGATGATAAATACCTTGAATAAATCTTGCATATTTACAAAGTTACTGAATTGTCCTCAACAGCTAACACAGTTATTTGTTCATGCATCTATAGATCAGGAAAAATCCTAATATTGAACAGTTTTGGAAATACTAGGGCAACAGCTCTTAGATAAGCATACTATTTAGCTGTTGAAAGTGTTAAATATTATTTTTAACATTTAAGAAAGTGCTATGCAATTTTGGCAGAGCGGGAAAAACTCTTCTGTTCTTTGCTATGAATGAAATAGCAGCTTAATGTGGTACAAAGATGTTTAAAAGAAATGTGGTTGGGCATATTTACAGAGTCTGTTTTCATCTGATTACAACATCTGCATCCTTGAGCCTGTGCATACTGGCACCTACACCTCCAGGTGCATTTACCGTGCAAGTAATTTGGATCCATTTGCGTACCTCAAGGATGGGGATCACTCTCTTGGCTCAGCCTTCTTAGCACACTTTTAAGGCACAGCAGCCTTTGTGAGTGTGCATTTATTGCAGAGGAGACAGGTCTGTGTCCTTCTTCACTGCTTCCTGAGAATACGTGGCTGGAGCTGCGTATGAGGACGTGACCAGATTAACTGTAATATTGCTCCCGTCTTTGAAGGGGTGTTGTATGGATGGGCAAGGAGAAACTGTAGGAGTCAGAAGGGAATCTGTGCTGCAGCCACCCTGCTGCTGGTTTCGTGATCTGGGTTATGCCATGCCTGAGGTTAAGTGGGGTTTGAGGCATTGCAAGGTGTTGTGGATTATAATAGAAACTCTGTGAGTCAGCAAAGCTTCCTTGGGAATGAATGTCAAGCCTTTAGTTAAAAGAAGGCACTATTGAATTTTCTGTGCTGGAGTTGTTACAGTTACAATTGAGTAAACTTCTTTTTTCCCCCATGGATTTCATTTGTCTTTCTATCTCTTTGCGTGTTAGCCATTTGGCTTGCAAACTCTTCCCTCAGTAAGCACTGGTCCCTTTGCTCTCTCTCCTCACTGTCTGTGGAAGTTACCTTGCCTCCAGCTCTTGCTCTGTGAAAAAGCTGACTTGTGTCATTCCTCACTTCACTGACTTGTTTATCTTTACTTAGGTATTACTTAGAGATACCTATTCTGTTTGGATTATACTGTCTAATTTTCCCCATCTGTTACTCTTTAACTCCTTAATTGTGTTATTTAATTCTGTAAAAGGGTGTAGGATAGAGTTTGTATGTAACATGCTGTACAAATTAAAACTAATTCTAATGAGACAAATTGCAGTGACTGGGTAGTGTTAAGTATGTGACCTTTTGCAGAGTAGTTCAGTCCGGTGTTAGTCCAGTTGTAAAGAAATGTTGGGTTGAAGAATAGTCACTAAACTTTAATGCACAAAACCTTAGGATTTTTTTTTATTTATTTTATTTTGGTCAATCCATAAGACTGAAATGTTTTTAAGACAGAAATCCTATTTAGTAAAAGAATGTAAACAAGCTACCGACATGGGTTAACTGATTTTCATTTTTCTCAGCTGCACATTCCGTAGCTGGGATAAAGTGAGTGGGCAAAGTATTTATTTCTTAGCATTGCTGGCAGCTGACACTTTCTTAAAATCAGTATTTATACCTTTCCATTGCTTGCTTTTCAAAACAAAACTAACCAACATAGACTTTGCAACATTATTGTGTCAGGAAGAGCTGATGGGAAACAATTGGTTATTTTGCACTCTCAAGCTCCCTATACAGTTGAATCAACCAGTGTTTGTCTTATGGTTTGTATCACTCACCACAAAGAGAGTTGTGTGTGAGCTCTCCTTTTGTATCCCAAGAAGCAATTGAATTGTGGATAAGCTAGAAGATACTTGAAGAGATCAGGTTAGTTATTCTGGATTTTTCTTTCACTTCAGCTGAACACTGGTTCTGGGCGTCACTGGTTAACTCTGAGTTTACTGTTTTATTATGGGATCAACATACAATAACATACTGGGAAAGATACGTGCTTGGTTGTGCATCATCTGCTCTTGGTAACTAGTTCTTTAAGTCTTCGCATTAAACTTTTTAGATGTTAAAGGCATGTCTAGTTCTTCATTGGATAATGCCGAATAATGATCTTTCTTTTAGCTCATTTGAGCGGGACAAACAATAAAGGAGTAGTGTTCACAATAAATATTTCTTAATCAATCTGCTTTTCAGGCAGTTCTTTGTTTAAAAATAGTCTTTTTAAATTTTAGAAGTGGTATACCAAAAAAGATCTGGAAGATAACTGGTTAAATGCTCAAAGGGTGTTTTTTGGGTTTTGTTTGTTTTTGAAAAGAGAGACAAGCTAACCATGATGCTATCAGTGCTGATTTTTTGGTTTTCATATAACACATTTTTAGTACCACTGTAACTTTGCAAGTTGTATTAAAGTAGCTATTTCAATGTTATAGATCTGTCGTTCAATGGAAGACTCTTATTTTATGAATGTTTGTATGTCTGTGTTCCAATTAACTGATTTATGCTCTGTCATTGGCAAATTAAAAAAAAAAAAGTCTTGATGTCTCTTATTATTGCTATTTCAGATGCTTGAAATTTCACTTAGGATGTAATAGCTAGTGTTAAGGCAGGAAGCTAAACCCCAGCGTTGTAGCAAAGCCTACAGAGGCACCTCGAAAACATCAGCGGTTTTGGGTGGTTTTTTTTTTTTTCTTTTCCAATCCTTTTATCAGAAGGGCTCTTGCAATTCACATTTGAAGATCAGGAAAACAACATTATGCTTGCAGAGGGAGTTAATCTATGTCCAAAGCATTTTAGTTGAATTAAAATAAAAACTTAAAAAAAAAAAAATAATCTATCGACTTGTGCCAGCTCTTGTTTGAGTCTGGGTTAGACTAACGTGTGGTCTCTGTGCTGTGAGGGTGCGTGAGCTACAGCTGCTGAGCTTTGTTAGCCCCGTGGCTCTGATCCCTGCAAACCTGGAAGTCTAAGTCCTTCACCATCTCTGTGGCTCCGTTTGCCCATCTCTGAAATGAGAGTGCTTTTCCCTCAGGGGCATTCACGGCACGCTGCTGGCCGGGGAGGCTGTTGGTTGAACAGACCCAGTATCATCTCCTGCTGAGTTTTTCTCCCAGTTGGTCCCTCTGTGATCTGCTGCTGTGGCCTTTCCAAGTGTGTTTCCATCAGATGGGAACCCTGTATTAAGGAGGCAGGGGGGCACTTCCAAAAGAGATTGTGCTTTGTCTGGGTAGAGGCTGGCTGCAGTCTCTGTGCCATTCGCACTGCTTGAAAGCTGTGTGGCAGGTTGAGCTGGATGAAACTTGCCTGTATTTATCAAAATAACAGGAAGAATAATCCAAAACCATCCATTTAGCTCAACACATCTATTTTACCAGGATGCAAATGAAGATGTTTCCTTTGTTGTTGGACTCACTGCTTTCTGTACAGAGGAATCTTTGTGAAGGAGGGTGCTGCTGACGTCCTAGCACATTTTAGTTTGTACATCAATTGTTTCTGGTTAGTTCTCTAACATTGCTATTAGGGTGAGGATTTTTGGAAATGTATGTTTCTCTAAAGTTAGAATTTTTCACATTTCCTCCAGGATCCTCTAGGATCCATCATGCACCCAGGCATTGGACTTATCTTCCATTACAGAAATAGATGGCTTGAAAACTTTGTGTAAGAAATAGGAAATGTATTGGTAATCATCATTTATTTTTCTTCAGATTAATTGTTGTTTTTTTTCTTGACTACCACAATTCTTTTTTTGTCTGTTTTTTTTTTTTTTTAAGGTTTTGTTTTGTCCTCACATTTGTTTATTTTCTGCAGTTACTATTAATGACTAATATATATTTTACATAGAATCAGTGAGAGTTTCCCATTGTGTCTGTTGTGAGAAGTAGGGGATGAAAAGCTGAAACTTTACTAGGTAGACAAGTTGCGTGTTAGGGCCACCTGCTTGCTTAGAGCAAATTTTGTGAAGGGCATGGGCTGAGCCTGGTTGGTGTTTACTTAGCACAAGTTTGGCAGAGGGTTAGGAAGCAGAGATGAGCTCTATTCCTATTCTATTGAGCCCAAAAAGGGAGAATTGTGAGAAGGCAGTTATGGAAAATGAAGAATGTGGCTGTGAATTTTCTTCCATGCTGCGTCTAAAGCCACACACACTACTGCCACACGGGCTGTCGGTTCTTCAGACCACTAGAGATATGTATGAAATCAGTCCATGATCCTGGAGATTTAGAGAGGCAGTATTGTTAGAGGAGAGTGCCTAAATGGAAAATAAAATTAATACAATTTGCAAGAAGATTGTCATAGAAAATGGATTCATTTCCTACAGTCCCCTTGTTTTGCCGGACTGCAAGTGAGAGCTGAGCATATAAAGACAAAGCAGAAAGCCAAAATATGAATTAGCCCTTTTAGACCACAGTAATATTAGGAAAAAAGATATGTGAAAACCTAACTTAGTTTTGAACCTAGCTTGAAGGAATGCACAATGAAATGCTGGACAAATGCAGCTTGAGCTATCAGTGGGTTTAGTGTGGTTCTATTTGGTCACACTGTTCTAATTTTTCAAGCCCTTTTTCTCTGCTTTGAGTGTCTCTTGCTTTCAGATCATACTAATTTTTGCCTTCCTAAGCCATTTTGTCACACTTTGACCATCAGCTGTAGCTCTGCTGTGCCTCGCTGTCACACCTAAGTGACTCCCTGTCATGAAACAGGTCTGCAACATAAGACTTCCTTCTTGTAGGTCTGAAATACACTTTACTTTCGACTCCTCACTGTGCGGGTTGCCTGATCATTTGTCTGGGTTGAAGGTCTGTCTTTAAAGAACTAATATTTTGTTGCTGGCAAAAGAAAGAGGAGGTGAAGGAAGGGTCAGGGTGTGGATCAGTGTTAAACAAATTGTGAAGGTCACAAAGAATTTTAATCTGGCTTGAAAAAGAGACTTGTATCCAGCAGCACATTTTTGTTTGTGATAGTCTGAATGGACAATTGTGGCTACTTTGAGAATTTGGTGTAGACTGCATGACTGGTATAAATTGAATTAGACTCATGACAAGGACATAGTCCCCTTTTTTTTCTATCTGCCTGATGGAAAGCAGAAGAAAGCCCCGTGTGACACGTCTTGACCCGCAATGTCAATGTGGGCTTTTGTGACAGGCTCTGATTTCTGGCCTCTCATTTGATAAAGCCAATTTGGTGGAGACTAGAAAGGAGACTTGCTGCAACACAAAATGTACTTACAGAAAAGAGTATCTGGTGGTGAGTACAGATGACTGCCATTCCATCTTAATAAGTGTTAGAAAGCCAGAGCTGCTGCTTTCTGAAAATGGAGCAAAGTCTTGGGCTTGTATAACGTAGGGACATAGTCACACCAAACGATGCACTGTGTAATATCCTGTGCAGTACTGTCATCTTTCTTCTCCTTTTCTTCAGCCATCCTGCTGTCTTCCATTTCCTCTCTTTGCTTATTTCTTCCATTTTTCTTTCCCACTGTTCTGCCTTCCTTTCATCTTCTTACACTTCTCTCTTCCCCCCCCACTTTGTACCCTAAACCGGAGTGAAATCACTCCCCCTTTTCCACGCTGATAGAGCACCAGCAAAGCAATCATTGTGAGTGCTGCTTTTCCTTAGCCTGAAAGCATCCAAACTTTCTGATTTTTATGGTCCTTTTCCTTCCCATTCCCGATGCCCTACTTTCTGCCTCCATTGGCACTGCTAGAGGGTTGTGTACTTGGAAAATCCTCGTGGAAATATTTATAGTGCATCAAAGGAAAAAGCAACTGAACTTGGGTTGTGTAACAGCAAACGGTAACCTGCAGTGCTCATTGCTCTGCCTGCACTCACAATGCAGATGTAGTGATTGAAATTGAAACCTTTTGTAATGTTTTAAGTACTAGAAAGACATCTTGAATTGCTGTCGTGTTGTTGGTTTTCTTTAAACAAGGTTAAAAATTCTGTTGTTCCCATTGATACACAATACGGTGGGTTTTTTTAATGCAATGGATCAGGATGTTTTAACTGTAAATTTACAAAACTCACAAGAGAAAGATTGTCATGTTTTTCCTGAATACTCATTTCAAATCAGGGGCTGTAATCTGAGCAGGGGAAGCCAAGTATTTTTGCAGTCTGTAAAAAAACAGTAACATGATGAGAAAATGGCATTTACACTACAGGGTTGCAATTTCAAGGCCTAAGAGTTGGCTGTAGGTACTCTGACAGCGAATCATGGCATTGTGCCAGCGTCATGACCACATTTGAGCGATGTTTTCTGGAAGTTCTGTCATTTGTATCACGAATTCTGGTGGTTTTCATTGGAGAATGATTTTAGCTCATGCCACAGACCTCTAGAGGAGATAAAGAAAATTGAAAACATTGTGCGGTGTAGCAAATCCAGAAACACCTACTTTTCCAAGCATGTTTATGTTCTATTATCTCATGTAGATTTGAGAAATGTGGTCTCTTTGTTAATACAATGTATATTTTTTTCTCTTCCCTTTTTCAGAGACCTGAGTGAAAACCAGATAAAAGGAATCCCTAGAAAGGCCTTTCGAGGAATCATTGATGTGAAGAACTTGTAAGTGACAACTTCATTTCTGTTTGTGGTGAAAAACTTTCTCCTTAGGTTACGTCTGGCTGTTATGATTTGTTTGAGTACTGTGTGTTTGCTCTGTGCAACACAAAAGGGAGCTGTGGACCCTGTTGTGTGCAACAGGTTATTTATTCTCAAGGGCCTGGTGCTACTGTGGTCCACAAGTACACTGTGCAACACACCTGGGGAAGTTTGGAGCAAAGGAGAAAGTATACTTGAGGCTTTACCCCTCCCTGCAATATTTTCCTGCAAAATCCAGTGAAATCCTGGTCTAAGCCTTGAAGCAAGATATTAATAAGAAACAAACTGGTAGAGGTTGGGGGTAAAATTGAAATATTTCACTTAAATCTTCTGTCCCACCACTTGGATGGGAAGTAAATATGGCAAAATGTGGCACACAGGCACAGTTGTTAAGCCACAGATACCAGAAAATTAAAACTTGACATGGAAAATTAATTGTGCATGTTTTGACAGTCTGTATTGAAACTTAATGTTTAAAAGCCATTAAAGAGAGAAAAGAAAATTTTGCTGTTTGTGCTAATGAAGCTTGTCAGTCCTAGCCATTTTCTATAAAATATAGTCTGAAATACATGTAAATAAAGACTTTCAGCTGTGTATTTCCAGCAGTGCTAGAGGCTGCTTGTATGTTACATACCAGAAATGCATTTCCGTGCACACCCACGCACTAACACATCATTGGCATCATTAGAGTCAGCACAAGGTGAATTGAAAAAGGAAGTAAGAGCCAGCAAGTTGGCAGAGAGTCGGGATTTCCCGAGGAAACTTGCAGCCACTCTCAGAACCATTTCAGAGCCATTAGTATTAGCACTGTGTTACCACAATGTAGCTGAGATCTGATATCCCTCCATGTTTAATATTGTCAGCATAGCAGAAATACTGTGGATTTTTTGTTTAGTAGAAGAATCAGCTGAAGTAGATCTAAGAAGCAGCACTTTTTTTCAAACAGACTTGCAGCATACCTGTGCTTTGTTTTTATTTCTTGCTCCAATGAACAACCTCTTTAGCGTCCAGCCTAATTTTATTTTTAATAGGCAGCATGAAAACTGTTAAGGGCAGTCAACAGGAGTCAGAGCATGGCTGTGTTTGCATCCAAGGGCAAAACACAGTTCTTGTACTTTCTCCGGTGATGCTGTGTTGCAGGGAATCTCTCATCACTGGGTTTATGCAAGGGAGACAATACTGCAAAAGATTGAAGCAGGACTTTCCCCAAACTGGAAAACATGGGCACAGGAGCAACGCTGTGAGGTGTCTCCTGCTCCCTCTGAGCACTGTGCAAGGTTCCTTTGGGGAGATTTTGGGGTAGAATGTGAAGACTTTTACACATCGTGTAACATTTACAGCTGTTTCTGCAGGTGTTCAGCACACTAAACTTGCATTTCTTTGATGGTTTGTTACTTTGTGTATATTCAGCAGTGACTTCAGCTTTTCAGGTAGGGAGACTTTTTTACCTGAATGTCAGTGTGAACAAATGCATCTGTAGGAGCCAGTTAAACTCTTCTAAGTCTGTATTCTAATGTTGATCTTCAGTAGAGGAGCATCAGAAGGGACCTGTGGGAGCAGGTCTAGTTTTTAAGACACAGGAAAATACTGGAGAGTATAGTTGATAGTGGGAAGATGTTTGTGGACTTTAGACAGAAGCATGACTTTTTTGTCATGTTGGCATGAACTTTACCTACGTTGTGTAATCTAGAGGAACAATAGATGGTGTTTTGTTTCAGAAAATCTAACTTTCCCAGCTATAATTCATTGTTAGTTGGCTAACTTAATTTAAATAGCAATGTTTGCATTCATAGTTGATTGCACCTCTGGCAAACTGTCAGAAAAATCACAGGTGTTCTTTGATTTTTGCACAACTCTTCTAAGTCTGTATTCTAATGTTGATCTTCAGTAGAGGAGCATCAGAAGGGACCTGTGGGAGCAGGTCTAGTTTTTAAGACACAGGAAAATACTGGAGAGTATAGTTGATAGTGGGAAGATGTTTGTGGACTTTAGACAGAAGCATGACTTTTTTGTCATGTTGGCATGAACTTTACCTACGTTGTGTAATCTAGAGGAACAATAGATGGTGTTTTGTTTCAGAAAATCTAACTTTCCCAGCTATAATTCATTGTTAGTTGGCTAACTTAATTTAAATAGCAATGTTTGCATTCATAGTTGATTGCACCTCTGGCAAACTGTCAGAAAAATCACAGGTGTTCTTTGATTTTTGCACCCAATCTCAGTGCAAAAGGAACCAGAGTCTCACCTTTAGATGAGCTGGTATCAAGGGATGGCTGACTGGAATGCTTACAAGTATAGATGTTGGCATCTAAAGCTTTATTAAAAAATTGTGACTGTTGAGATAGGCAGTATCTATGATTTTGCCGTAAAAGACATTGTCACAAGTGCTTCCCTGTGGGCACTGCTGCTGTCTTTCAGGAATACTGAAGTTATCACAATCATAAAATAATTCTGTTTGGAAGT
>NW_015090893.1:2214896-2409989 GCF_001431845.1 Calidris pugnax
TTGGAGCAAAGGAGAAAGTATACTTGAGGCTGTACCCCTCCCTGCAATATTTTCCTGCAAAATCCAGTGAAATCCTGGTCTAAGCCTTGAAGCAAGATATTAATAAGAAACAAACTGGTAGAGGTTGGGGGTAAAATTGAAATATTTCACTTAAATCTTCTGTCCCACCACTTGGATGGGAAGTAAATATGGCAAAATGTGGCACACAGGCACAGTTGTTAAGCCACAGATACCAGAAAATTAAAACTTGACATGGAAAATTAATTGTGCATGTTTTGACAGTCTGTATTGAAACTTAATGTTTAAAAGCCATTAAAGAGAGAAAAGAAAATTTTGCTGTTTGTGCTAATGAAGCTTGTCAGTCCTAGCCATTTTCTATAAAATATAGTCTGAAATACATGTAAATAAAGACTTTCAGCTGTGTATTTCCAGCAGTGCTAGAGGCTGCTTGTATGTTACATACCAGAAATGCATTTCCGTGCACACCCACGCACTAACACATCATTGGCATCATTAGAGTCAGCACAAGGTGAATTGAAAAAGGAAGTAAGAGCCAGCAAGTTGGCAGAGAGTCGGGATTTCCCGAGGAAACTTGCAGCCACTCTCAGAACCATTTCAGAGCCATTAGTATTAGCACTGTGTTACCACAATGTAGCTGAGATCTGATATCCCTCCATGTTTAATATTGTCAGCATAGCAGAAATACTGTGGATTTTTTGTTTAGTAGAAGAATCAGCTGAAGTAGATCTAAGAAGCAGCACTTTTTTTCAAACAGACTTGCAGCATACCTGTGCTTTGTTTTTATTTCTTGCTCCAATGAACAACCTCTTTAGCGTCCAGCCTAATTTTATTTTTAATAGGCAGCATGAAAACTGTTAAGGGCAGTCAACAGGAGTCAGAGCATGGCTGTGTTTGCATCCAAGGGCAAAACACAGTTCTTGTACTTTCTCCGGTGATGCTGTGTTGCAGGGAATCTCTCATCACTGGGTTTATGCAAGGGAGACAATACTGCAAAAGATTGAAGCAGGACTTTCCCCAAACTGGAAAACATGGGCACAGGAGCAACGCTGTGAGGTGTCTCCTGCTCCCTCTGAGCACTGTGCAAGGTTCCTTTGGGGAGATTTTGGGGTAGAATGTGAAGACTTTTACACATCGTGTAACATTTACAGCTGTTTCTGCAGGTGTTCAGCACACTAAACTTGCATTTCTTTGATGGTTTGTTACTTTGTGTATATTCAGCAGTGACTTCAGCTTTTCAGGTAGGGAGACTTTTTTACCTGAATGTCAGTGTGAACAAATGCATCTGTAGGAGCCAGTTAAACTCTTCTAAGTCTGTATTCTAATGTTGATCTTCAGTAGAGGAGCATCAGAAGGGACCTGTGTGAGCAGGTCTAGTTCTTAAGACACAGGAAAATACTGGAGAATATAGTTGATAGTGGGAAGATGTTTGTGGACTTTAGACAGAAGCATGACTTTTTTGTCATGTTGGCATGAACTTTACGTACGTTGTGTAATCTAGAGGAACAATAGATGGTGTTTTGTTTCAGAAAATCTAACTTTCCCAGCTATAATTCACTGTTAGTTGGCTAACTTAATTTAAATAGCAATGTTTGCATTCAGAGTTGATTGCACCTCTGGCAAAAAAAAATCACAGGTGTTCTTTGATTTTTGCACCCAATCTCAGTGCAAAAGGAACCAGAGTCTCACCTTTAGATGAGCTGGTATCAAGGGATGGCTGACTGGAATGCTTACAAGTATAGATGTTGGCATCTAAAGCTTTATTAAAAAATTGTGACTGTTGAGATAGGCAGTATCTATGATTTTGCCGTAAAAGACATTGTCACAAGTGCTTCCCTGTGGGCACTGCTGCTGTCTTTCAGGAATACTGAAGTTATCACAATCATAAAATAATTCTGTTTGGAAGTAACTTTTGGAGATCACCTAGTCCAACCTCTGGCTCAGCAGGAGTACAAAGCTTAGTAGTCTAATTAATAGATTTGCTGACGTGAGCCACAAGTACTGATTGTTTAGATAAATAGCAGGAGAAGGAGGCTTTTCACTCAGATCTATAGCCATTTTTTCTTAATAAGGAATGGACAAATTTTGTGTCCAGTGTGGTTCGTTAGATCAAGTGACGGCTTCTGGACATGGAGCAGTGGCCTGTGAGTTGCTGAGAAAAATCTGACAAGATCTTGAGCCAACTTGTTGCTGGAAATACATTAGAATTTCTGCAGCAATAACTGTAAGGGTCTGATGCAAGTTGAACCAAGTTAATATTTAAAGCTCTTAAAGCTTTAAGCAGTAGGCTTGAACATGCCAATTCCCACTCTCAGTCCAGGTTTGGCAGCCAAATTGCTCCCTTCTGAGTCACAGAGATGACCATGCCAACTTGCCGTAAAAGACATTGTCACAAGTGCTTCCCTGTGGGCACTGCTTCTGTCTTTCAGGAATACTGAAGTTATCACAATCATAAAATAATTCTGTTTGGAAGTAACTTTTGGAGATCACCTAGTCCAACCTCTGGCTCAGCAGGAGTACAAAGCTTAGTAGTCTAATTAATAGATTTGCTGACGTGAGCCACAAGTACTGATTGTTTAGATAAATAGCAGGAGAAGGAGGCTTTTCACTCAGATCTGTAGCCATTTTTTCTTGATAAGGAATGGACAAATTTTGTGTCCAGGGTGGTTCATTAGATCAAGTGACGGCTTCTGGACACGGAGCAGTGGCCTATGAGTTGCTGAGAGAAATCTGACAAGATCTTGAGCCAACTTGTTGCTGGAAATGCATTAGAATTTCTGCAGCAATAACTGTAAGGGTCTGATGCAAGTTGAACCAAGTTAATATTTAAAGCTCTTAAAGCTTTAAGCAGTAGGCTTGAACATGCCAATTCCCACTCTCAGTCCAGGTTTGGCAGCCAAATTGCTCCCTTCTGAGTCACAGAGATGACCATGCCAACGAGCGCGAGTGTTCAAGCACCGAGAGGAGAATGAGCCTTCGCCTTTCGGTGCCGTTCAGCTGTTTGAACACCTGCACTGCCAGTTGCCTGGTGACTCTCTGACACATATGTGCTAACGTGATAGCAGCAGGCTTGGCCGTTTCTATGGTTATCACTTTGCACATTTATTGTACTATCTCAGAGCTCTTTCACCTTAAAAAGTGCGTTTTTCAGGGATTGTGGAGGCTTTCAGACACAAGAAATAGAGTTACATATTCTCCCATGCTCCCCAACCCTTTCCAGTTTATCTTTAAAATTCATATAGGGCAAGGCTGGCATGGAAATGTCTCTGTTTTCATGGCTTGACATTTAACATGGCCTCAAATTCTTCCAGTTTCTACATAAAGTGTCCAAATGTCGTGGCAAAAATAATAACTCTTAGCTGTTATAATAGGGACACAGCAAGTGCTAGACCACGTGAAAGTCTCCAGATTAATGCTGTCTTTAACAGCAGCTTGGAAAGCTTCCCTCAGGAAAAATGCAGAGAAGTTGATGCAATACACTAAGCCAAGGCATGAATTCCTTTTGGATACAGGCTCCAAAATGCAAAGCCTAAGGGCTTACTATAAATTACAGTGGGTGTCATTTGGAAGCCCTGTGAGAACTGACCTACCTCAGCATGGCCATATCAATAAGCAACACCAAGGGGCAGGCTGTATCCAGTTGGAGCATACTGGTGTAATAAAAATAGTTCCTGAATTTAAGGGAAGAGGTGCTGCTGCATGTGATGAGGGATGGAAGTCTTTGGTGATGTCTGTCTAGCACCAGGACTGAAGAACTGGCTTGGTACTGATAATCTTTTTGGTTATTTTAAAAAAAATATATATTAAGATCATAGGGAAAAAAAACAACCAACGTGTTATAGAAAGCAGTGTTTCAGGGGATGTTTCACCATGCCTTTCTTTTCAAATGGTATAAGCTTTATATCTTTTGTCATTCTCTTAGAGCAGTGGGCCCAGGAAATGGGCTCACATAAGGGCTGTGCTGAAGAAGAGCATTTAAATATCAGGGAGGCCAACTTTTTTCCAGGAGACAAAGCCAAAGCAGAGGCTGGCAAGATGAGGTTTTGAAACTCCCAAGGGATGGGAATTTTGTTGTGTGAATTATTTTCATATGAAGTGTTTTCTGCTGTTTAACTATAAAATCAAAGCTAGAAGCTGCACACGAAGTTAGTAAGTCTATTTCTAATTAAAATATAGAAATAGCTATACAGCTTGAACACCTAATGTCCATTACCAACAGTGAACTTAGATGGGAATTCGGTGTAAATTGGCACTTTGAATATATTGTAGAATACATGCATAAATGCTCCTTAGCGGTGCTAAAAGACAGGAACAAGCAAGGGCAAGAGAGGGCCAGCTTGCAGTGCGCACCTGTGTTCAATTTCTGTTACTTATTACTTAGAGAACAGGAAATGTTTCTTGCAGGAATCTAGCCCCAAGTAAGCACGTTTTTTCCAAGAACTAAAGTGTATGGCTTTGGGTCTCGTTGAGCTTTGGGCTAGCTCAGTGCTGTCAGCCATGCCCTTCCATCACAAAACTGTATGGAGCCACTTCTTGTATTTCTGCACGTTGACCCTGCTTGTATCACAGCCTGGCATTCCACCCAGTGTTCCTCTGGTGAGGCATTCCTGCAGTTTCTCTTGAATTAGCCTGCCCTACCTGCCTTACTGAGGGCAGCCACATTGCCAAATAGGAATATGCAGAGGTTGACTCAAATAAAAATGCCATAACCGCAGCAACTGTTCCTTTAAGGTGTTGCTTGTGGTTATGGGCAGTGTGCTCCCACCTCTTCCTCTCACTGGGCTCCTTGCAGGGCTGTGAAGCTGAACACAACCCATCGAGCTGCGTGGGGATCACAAAGTGTTGTAGGAATGTGATTCTTGGAGGTATCAGGGCTCGTTGTCTTGCAGGGGTCATTCCCCCATAAGAAACGCACAGGACAGGTTTCAAAGAAACGCTCTTTCTAGCAAGCTGCTGCCATGGTTCCTTTTGCCCTCTCTTGACAGAAGTTTCTTCCTTTGTTCTGTAGCGTTGCAGTGAGGGAAATCAATAGCCCAAGACTCACCAGCGAGCAGAGATCTGTCTGGGACTAAAAGGACAAGACTCTGGTTGTGTGTTTCCCTAAGCCTTTGCTCCTTTGTCACCCATTCCTATGTCACACCGTTCAGAGTGAAGGAAAAGCTACTTGTGTAAGCAGTGACAGTGCAAATGTACATCTCCTGTACAGTGCACAGACTTGGTGTCAGTGTCCGTGTCCATGCAGCCTCCGTGACACACAGCAAGGAGCAGGGCTGGTGTCAGGGCCCAGCGGTAGGAACCGGCCTGTGTCCATATTATCTTTAGGGTTCAAGCTCTGCTGTGCATGGCCCTCTCACATCAACATCTCCCAGCCAAGGAAACTCAGTGATTCACTGAAAGGAACCTGTGGATTATGTATACAGATGCATGGGGAGAATGACAGAGCAGCAGAGCAGAGGGGAGGCCACCTGGCAGTGCAGACACCCCCTTTGAACACCACACAGAGTTAGAGCCACATGAAATCACATAGTTACTCCTTTTTCTGTGAGGAGTTGCTGCCATTTCTTGTCTTGATTTACTGGAACTCAGTTTTGTGTGTGTTCAGCTTTTTTTTCCTTTTGCAGGCTTTGAGGAGAAGTTAGAATTTTGTAGCACGTGGGTGCAGAAAGCACAAGCTAACAGGTTCATCTGTCATAATACGGGCTCATTGCATTTCTCTAAATATTTCTCAGCCACACATAAGATAATAGCTCCTATTACTAACCTGCAAGCTGCTTTCCTTGCATCCTGGGGCCACTTAGGAAATTGTAGGTAATATCCTTCTTTATAGCTCTAAAGGTTCCTTTGGAGGAAGAAATTAGGCATTTAGATTTAAAAAAAATAATAATGCAGGAGTACATCAGCGCACACGTTAGATTTAAAACTTCTGCAAGTCAGTACACATTTATTTTCCTAGTGCTTACATTACCTATGCAATGTGAAAAATCAGAGCTGTGCGAGTAGTGTAAAATATTTTTGTGACTATTAGTTTCAGTTTCCTATTTGTTAAATGGCTTTTCCTGGAAGATACTCTTACTTTTTCTGCATGCATCTACTATTAGCATCGATCCTTGTGACTTTTACACAAATTAAACATCTAGATTGCACATTCAGGTTTTTGGAAAAAGCTGAACTTGCTCTTTATGTTGAGAGGTATTTTGCATTCCCAGACGCAGAATGTAAAAATGTTCCTATGTCAGTTTTTTATTCATCACAACCAGCACTGCAGAGCATATTTGTAATTTTTGCCATTCGGCCATAGAATAGAAATAACTAAACATACCTGTCAAGTTAAAATAATGAATAAATCCAAGGAAATAATGATTGATTTGTGTGTAGCCATTTCACTAGCAGAAATAAAGCAAGTGATTGTGAATTATTTGCTGTACATAAATATGCAGTATATCTTAATGGAATGTTACACTAGAAAAGTTAACTCCTTTATTTTGGGTTCTCAAGGGAAGACATTATCTGGAGCCCGCTGAAATTCCTGGCCTTAGTGTCTTGACATTTGTGTACAGTATTCAGTGTTACTATTGCAGTTTGCTGTGAAATAAAACAAAAGGAGCAGGATAAACAGTTGGCCAAATTTTCCACTGGTTTGGTGTAAAATCTGGAATAAGTCAACTGAAGTCAGTGGTTGGCCTCAAATAAAAGCAATGAAATGGCTAGAGGAGGATTGATTATCACATGTTGGCTTGTGTATTTGCATATGTATTTTTCAATAGACTGAACAATATGTGTCTGTATTTGATGATATGCACGAAAGGCATGGTATATTTTAAATATGAATACATGAACGTTTAAAGAAAGGGTAAATTTCTATTATGGAACAGATTTCAGGTTGCTTTGATCTCAGCTGGTATTTTTGAGTGTTTTCAGAGCTGGCAAAACAGGTCAGAGGTATTGAAACAGTCAACTATTTGAAAATACTTGTTAGAGACAAGCCTTTTGCATGCTTTAGGGGGTGAAAAGCTCATATTACTTCAGCCTTAAAAATTTGTAAATAATTTTCCTCCTCCTTATCCATAAATTCACGCTGCACTCAATGTATTCCAGCAGTGTATTCCTTTCTATCTCCTGTAATTGGTATTCATTGTGATAGTGACCATAATGAATTCAAGAGAGATCTCTATGGCCATCACATTTGCTTTCCTAGAAATTCCGTTGTAATGCAGCCTTATTATAACATTAAAATAACACGTTACCAACTTACCACCTTCTATGGAGAAACATCACCTGCAGCGTAAGTTAATTTTATGAATATATTAGTTTGAGCTTTTGCCATCTGTTCTATCTCTCATAATAAATGCAAAAAGCCTATATTTCACAATTAACTCATTAAAAAGATATGATTGATTGAAATGCACGTGCATGTTCCCTACACAATGCAGAACACATTTAAGGTGAGATATGCAAAGCCAACCACGCAGGGAGTCTGAGGCTTTAGCAGTGGACATTTTGTGATACACTAATGTTTATTTCTTCACATCTTCATCTGGCCTCATGCAGGGGGCCAGCGTGCCAAGGGATGCAGAGGTCGGTTGCTTTGCTTTCCTCTTGCAAGTCAAACCAGGAGACCCCCCTCTGCACAGACTGTCTGTCTGTCTGTCTGTCCCTGTTTTGCTCAGGGAGCTGCTGCTGGCTGTGCTGTCTGAGGGCAGTTTGGCATATATCATCCTTTTGCTTTTCTCTCTTCTACCTTCCCAGTTCTGAATCACTAACCTTTAAAATCTACCTACTCTGATCTTTCTAAATAACTTCTCTTGTCTCTCTTATAGTAGAAAGCTCAGTGCTGTGCAGCCTGGCCTCCGGACGGCAGGCAGGCGTAGGGAGGAGCTGCAGTTTGGTCAGTCCCCAGCTGAAGGTGCCTGACTGCTCGCCCTGTCCCTTTCCATCAGGAGCATTGCAGCTGCTGCAGCCATAGCCAATAGTAAACCTGTTAGCAATGTGGAGATTAAAACTTTAATTTTCATTCAGAAACTGCATCCTTTAAATCACAGTTTCTCCTCTGCCTACAGTGAACAGGCATAGCCTTTTGTCTTGTTGGGTGTGCTGCAGCGGGGAGGGTGGGCAATGCCTACACCATCTGTCCTTCCTAACAGTATGTACAAGTGCAGCACCTTGGGCACAAGGGTGCATGCCCTGTCTCTAGGGAAGGCTTCCCCTGTATTCCTTCCCTTGCAGAAGAGCCTTGTGCAGGATGGCTGGAGAAAAGTGTGTTGAATAAGGAGTTAATTCTGCATTTTTCTAGAGTATGGTACGCATAGGCAGTGCCTTCTGAATAGCTGGGCTCTCTACCAGTTTGTTGTAGTTGTCCAGAAATGTGTTTTTCAAGCGCCATTACAACCCTGAAACTTCTGCATATATTTCTTTTAGCATCATAAGGAGTAGTCATTCAAAATTACTTTCTTGGGAAGAAAGTTTTGTGTGGTTTTTGTGTTGTCCACTGATGCTAAAAGATGCTGGTTGAGCAGTCCTCTTGCTGGCCAGTGAGCTAAGTTCAGTCTTGATAGCGCGTTTTTGCAAATGCTCTGCAGTAGTGCTATGTCAATTATTCACATGGTGAACTGCAGCGTTTGGTCCCAACCTGCAGGATATTCCTGTATTTCATGAGAAGAGCAGGTAAAGGGAATGCTGCTTCCTTGCTTTATTCCTGAACAACTTGGGATGGTCCCAACTGCATCAAGCAGCGATGGCAGAAACATGTGCAGACTAATAACCTGCAAATTCTGCAACACACACGATAAATACTGGAAAACTCCAGAACCATTTCATGAAGTATTCAAAAGTATGTCGTATTTGGTAGTGTGATTAGACTATACTTGCATTTTTTAAACACATTTTGGTTTATGTAATCCCCTTTCCCATGTCCCTCGCTAATAAATAAAACACCAGCTGGACTAACCAGCACAGAATGATCTTAAATCTATTGAATGTGCTAAACTACCACTTGTACTTCACTTGAGATTGATTTCACAGATTGAAAATGCACGGCTGATCTTTTTTTTTTTTCTTTTTTTTAAATGAAAACATCTGTGTTGAGTAGAGTGGATGTCTGCTCTGTTCTCCTGTCCAGTTGCATTTCAGGAAGTATTTGTTTCAGGGATGCCCGTGGTTGTGGGCTCGACTAACCACAAGGGATCTGTCACCGACAACTCGTTAAGAGCTGAACCATCACTCCTGAGAAACAGATTTCCTCACTGTAAAGGTTGCTTTCCCCTGAGTAAAATGTCAGATAAATAAAAGCTAAAATATCTCTATGTGCTCTACCTATAAAATAGAAGTACATAAGCCAGCAGTATTTAGTAGTGGGAGGATGTATGTACGGTGGCATTTAATATTTTTATAATTCTCATTTTTCTGATGTGGATCAGAGCTGACTGCCCCCATAATAAGTTTATACATAATTTTGATTTACCCAATTTCTGTATTCAGTATATCCACTGCAATATACTTTGTTTTCAGTATCAGTTTTTGGGCAAACCATAGATTTCTAAGTATTTCCTGTAGGCATAAGACAAGCATAAATACCAATTGTTTTTTCCTTCTCTGGAAAGGTATTTCAAATGCCATTTAAAGTCTGCGCTTTCCTTGTTGTTACGGTAAAACCCTAATGCAGACGACAAGAAAGATGAAATGTACCACATAGGCCTAAGCCATCCTTTGCATCTACTTCAAATTCTGTTCTGATCTTCCCTGTCCTTTCTATTTTGCATAATTTATTGCCTTCTCCTGCCTAAGAGGGGTTCTTCTTTAACCATTAGCAATGCAGCTCTGTCGGTTGGTCGTCAGTGGGGGTTTTGAAGAGTGACATGGACGTGTCATTCCCATCAGGAGAACAGCACTTGTGACACAGCGATGTGAACAGTTGGCACAGGAGACTGAAAAAGTTCAGTATTTGGTGTGAGAACCCCAGGCTTGATGGCCACTTTTCAAATTTGTAGTGATTTTTTTGTTTGATTAGGTGGAAATGAGTTTAAAAATCAGTTTGGGGAATCTAGAGATTTCAGTTGTATGTAATTCACTTGCCTAAAAGCAATGTTGGTGTAAATTATTAAATGAGGCCACAAAGCTCCATGTCCAGAGCTTGACAGAGGGAAACCTCACCCCTAAGTTTGAATGGGATCTGTTATCTGGGGTTTGAAATGTGCTACAAGAAGTCAGGGTGACATTCAGGGGTTGCATACCTTAATAAGTAAGACCACACTTTACTTATTTCCATGAGCTCTGCTCGCTGCTTTTTGGGCTTATTATTCTTTTATCCTAATAAAGCATAGATAAATTTAGATGCAGCACCCATGCTGCAGCTCCGCTGTTGTACAGAGAGTAATGAATAGCAGATTTGGACCTTTTCTGTTTTAATAGTCTTACAAAAGTCTCTTTGACAGAAACAAACTCCAGAAAATGCCATGATTTAAAAACAGGCTATGTGGTATTCTTACTGTCCTTTTGATATAAAACTTGATTAAAATGGAATGTGACATCAGTTGGAGAAGTACGAAAATCAAATTTTCTTTATTTTGTACGTTTTCAGGCTAACCTATGCCTACAGTTTATCTTTGGATAATTTGTGCTGTCTTTGTGCCATACCTTAATTTTGGATACATTTGTTGAAAATTTCCTGTGGTGTTCATCTATGATTGTCAAAAGGAGCTTTTATTCTGAAAAAAAAAAATAGTACTGGTTTTAATTATCATTCTAAATAGCTTCATAACCACTGTGAACTCTGAATTTACATCATTTTTATGATAGCCACACCATTCCAGGTTTATTGATTTTGTCATTTGCTTCATTACATTTAATGCAAACCTTTTGTATGGAATTATTCCGGTGCTGTGCTGGGCACGGAGGGGTCAGCGTGTGCAGTCTCTAGCCAAAACAGCATAGCAATATCGTTTTAGTGCAGACTCCATGAATAAGTGGGGGTTGTAAATACTGTCCACCAGCAGAACAAAGTTTGCCTTCTCCTTTTGACCTTTCCAGCTGGACAAAGTTAAATCCGTAGCTTGTCGTCTTTTTTTTTTTTTTTTTTTTTTTCTTTTTTTTTTTTTTTTTCTTCATTCTCTTTTTTTCCCTTTTTCTCCTCTCCCTGGTGTTTCAGCTCGGCTCTTCAGTCAGTGCAACGCGTGGCTTTTAAGTTAGCAAGAAAAAGGGTCTTTTGGTGGGAGAGCAGGAGCTGGGCAGTGCCTGCCCGTTCCATGGCAATGCCAGGCTTGGCCACGGGATATATCAGGCAGGACCAGTTCTGCTCAAAACAGAGATGGTCCTCCAGTGAAAGGATCTGCAGAGGGTGCTGACCTGCTGCTCGTTGTCACTTCTGAAGAGCCAAGGTGCTTTTCAGCCGTCAGCAAGAGATATTGTGGGTCTCTGGAGTCTCAGGTTGTTTTACCATTTCACTGGGATTGAGTTTTGATATTTCATTTTGTAAATAGACACCAATTTTCTTGGATTTGTTGCACCTTTTAAGGTACCTTTCCTTGGTTCTTAACACCCCATCGCTTTTTCTGGATAACACTATTACTATTTTTAATCTAACTTTGTTTAAAAAAAGCGATGAAAACAGTGGTGCAGAACAGGTAAGTAAACGGATTCTTGTTCTCTCCAGAAGGCAGTGATTTAGGCTCACAAATTAATTTCAGTAATTGATTGGGGGACTAGATTTCCTGCACTACTCTTCCTTGACCACATGATAAGATGGATGTCTCCCTTTCTTGACCCCACCTCAGCAAGGCTGGGGCTTGGCTATTGTCAGCCCTCAACTCAGCTGCAGCTTGTGGGGCAAGAACGGAACAGGGTATTTAAAACGATGACGCCGACAAAGCCTTGTGTAGTTTCTTGCCACATTTAGAGCACAGAAGGGAATGATTATGTTTCTCATTCAGCTCGTTCTATGGCTTCGCTCTCTTGCAGTTGGGTGGCTCCATGAGATAAAGTGGCTGGAGGAAAACGAAGCCACCTGCAATTCAGTTCAATCCAGAATTGTTATGCTTTGAAAGGAAAACATTTTTGGAAGAAAAAAAGAATTAAATTGTAATGGTATAATTGCATTTTACAGTCTTTTCATCATAAATTGATTTTATATGAACATTTGTTCACTGTGTTTATACAGCGAGGGATGTTATACAGTCCTTTTAAACAGCTAAATTGCTGCATCATTTGAAAATTTCCTCAAAAGAAGCTCAGATCATGTGAATCCTACATGGATATTAAGAAGATCCTATGGCAGATGCTAATTTCTTTTATTTTAAAAAATAGTATTTGTGCTTGGGTCTGCAGTGTTTCCTTCCAGTGTAAAATAAGGATCTAACCCTAAGTGAAGCACGGAGGGAATCCTCAGGCACTCAAATATCTCTTACGAGATTAATAGAAATACTGTAAAGTTGATTATCTAGGTGTAAATTGGAGAATGGCTTTACTAAAATAGCTTTGAGGCAGGCAAGAATAAAAATGCTTTTGTTTAAGACAGGGTGTCATAGGGCGAATGTGAGATGGCAGCATTGCAAAGGGCCGTTAGATGATGGTCTCATTTGTACAACTGATTTCTGCTACCGAATATCATTTTCCTCTACTTTTTTTACTACCAAAAGCCTGTGGGATCTAATTTTGCTTTTGTTTAGCCTTTGGTAGTCCCATAAATGTCAAAGAAACTAATGAGAGAATTCCATCTTCATGTGGAAGTAACCTCTGCTCCAGTCTTTTGTGGTTTTTTTTTTAAAGCTCTTTTTCGAGTTATTTTTCCAAATCATTGAACAGTAGTACAGTACCGCTGTGATAATATACATACACAGCTTCTATTCTCACACTTAGAATTCTTCCTTTCTCTTCTTTTACTAAGTGAGGATTTCTAAATTGTTCTTTTTATGGAACATAAGACTTTCAAGAATGATCAAGATTATTTCCATATATAATTCTGCCTTGATATCCTGTCAATCACAAATTGCTTATAAGCCATGACAGTTAATACTGGAATATAGAATGATGCTTTTCCAAAAAAAAACCATCCCCAAATCCAGAATTTAACTCATTTAAGAAGATAAGGTAATGAGCTATATAAAACTGTGACGTGGTACGCAAGATTTAAGGCATATGGTTTGCATTAAGGTCCCCGTAAGCAGTTCGTGCTGCATTTCCAGGTGCACAACATACGAGTCACGGCACCCGCTCTGCTTCTCCGTGCAGCAAAACATTAGTCTTTTTCGTACACATTCAAAATTGCTCATCGTGATCTGTGGTGGGAAATGGATCTTTCTGGTGTGAAAATTAGCTGTAGAAATGAGATTGATTCTTTTTTCTTTTTTTTTTTCTTCTTCCTTCTACTTTTTTTGTGACCCCTCAGTAGCCCTGTACGTGAGTTTCACCCTTGAACCCGCTTTATTTTGTATTTAATTTATGCTTAATCTCAGGTCGTATGCAGCATCAGCTATTGATTAGGTCCTGCTTTTAAAACCAGTATTAGAAGGAAGCTGGTCACTGTAAGGAGGTCAAGTGGTTTGCCTGGAATCAGTCACTGAATAAGGGGGATCTGAACTGGTTTAGGGGAGGGGGTGGTGATGGCGGGGGGGGAGTTTTGTTTGGATTTTAGCTCTCTGCCTTCAGATCACATTCCTTTTCAAAGATGTGGCTCTCCTGCTTCTTGTGGAGCAGCTGGAAAGTATAATTAAGGGTTAATTTTCAGGCGGGGGGGAGTGTGGGGGGGTATAAGCAGCAAGCTCTTGGCGGTAAGTTAGGCAGGCATCGCTCTCAGGAGAGTGACTGAGAAGGATGGGAGAAATGCACTGTGAAGCCAATTGTGCAGGTATCCTCTTTACCTACTTACAAAAGATTTGTTGCTTTGATTGCAAGAAAGAAAACTTTGAGGCAGGGCTTTTCTCTGGCCGTTTTATTTAAGTGCTATCCTATTTCAATATGAGTTAGATATTTGAGATTATGTTTAAAGGGTCAGGCAAGGTAACAGAGATGCTCTCTTGATCCAGACTTGCTGCCTAATCCTACTGGGGAGTAAAAGTTTTCTTGCACATGATTGCCTTTTTGTTATGACAATCCTGGCAGAGGAAGCAGCTGTCTCTGCTATGAACATATTTATGGATTAACGTCAGGAAAAAAATAGTAATAAAAAAAAATACCACCTAACAAGAAAGTTTCAAAGTCATATGGATTAAGTTAACTTTTAAGATTCCTTATTAATGGCTTCAATTTTGTAAGGCTTGTAGAATCATTATTCAGTTGCTAGTAAGTAAATGTGAACGAACAGTTTAGACATGTAATCAGTTATATTTAAGAAATCACAATGTCTAAGATGACCTGAAGGTTGATGTTAATTTAAAAATGAAATATTTTTCTTAAAAAATGAAAAAAACCCCAAAACCATAGCAATTTGCAGAGAAAGCTATTGAAGCCTATAACTTGTATGAAAATCTGTATATAAATCTGCCTCTGCAATATTTACTGTCGATATTAGATATAAGGTATAAAATTAGTTAATGCTAACCATATTTCTAATAATAAGCCATCTTCTCTCTGTATCTGTTTTTTACTCTGTAAATTAGGGATGCAGTTACTTCATGATGCTGCCTTTACTAGGTTTAAATTGAGTAATTCTTTCATATTTCTGTTCATTACAAGTCTTGCAGTTATAGATAAATACAGACTTTTAAGTTACTCGAGTTTCCTGCAAGATGGAATAAAGCCCTTTGGAGGTGACCTATCATTCTGTTTCTGCAGCTTATGTTGTTTTGGAGATTATGGTTTCCTTTGGAATTGGGATTTCTAAACTGTGAAGTTTCAGAGTCAGGGTCAAGTTATTCCTTGTCCAGGAGGTAATCTCTCCAAGCGAGTAGTGATCCAGGAGGAAAGCTGAAAGGCAGACTTCAGCACCTGTTAGGCTGCTTTTAAATTCTACCCAAGAACTAACCTTACATGTTGATATCAGATACCAATAGGATTTTTGATGTATTTTTACTTTCAAGTACTGCTTTTCAGTAAAGCATTAGTGCTGTTACACGTGTTTTACCTCTATCTTTTTTGTAAATCTAATTTGTAAAATAGTAGCGTTATTAATAGCTATCTATTGTAGTGAGTGGTGTTCAGCACTTTTGAGAAAAACTCTCCCTGTTCTGTTTTTTAAGTTGGTACTTTACATGTCCGGAGGCCAGGGAAGCATATTTAAATTTAGAAATGATGTGGGTTAGTAGAACTGGAAGCGTTGTGTTCAGTTCCTGAAATTTTGTAAAACCACCTTATGCTGCTGACAGCTGTGCGTCTGCGGGGCGGATGAATAAATACATTAAAGGGTGAGGGACTCAAATACTCCAGCAATCATGTAAATGCCAAAAATAGATGGATGCCACTTGCTTTAAGAGTTAAAATAAATAGACCTGTGGTTTCATGTAGGTGGAAAGAAGCACTCCCTGGTGCATATGTGGAAGAGTTGTCACATATGCTCTGTGCCCTGTTCCTGCAGGATGTATAGTGGTACCACATTGGTTTGGTAAAACATTGTTCAGAAAGTTAAAGATCTGCTAACAACAACTGAATGTAGTGATCCAAACATATTGGATGCTTATGGTTCAGATGGCTGTTCAAATAGTAACATTCGTTCCAAAATGCTTGTAAACATAAATCTGCAGGATGAATTGCTGTCCTTACCCTGGGTGATAAACATTTCACAGATGACATGAATTTGGCTGGCTTGAAAACAATAAAACAAAATGGCTTTTCTTGTCGACTGTGATCTGGTTTGCTGTGTGTATTTCCATAGCACTTTTCACAGTATTTCAAAATCGATGTAATTACTAGGTCCCAAGATGACCAAGAGCAGCATTATTTTTGTTCCCATTTATTATGTCAGGTCTTTTATTTGCTTTCCTTTCCCATCACCTTTTCTGGGTTTCCTTTGATTGACTTTTCTTTAAAGTAATTTTTTTTCTGTCTAGAAACTAGTTATTCTTTCCTAACCCTTCTTGTTCAGTAGATGCCCTGTTAAGTGTTTGGGGCTTTCATTTGTTATGAGCAGGTGTTTCGCTGACAACGTAGGTGAGTTTTGCAAGTGTTCCAGAAATGGTGTAGACTTGGGCAAAAGAGTGGATTGCAGAGGAGGACACAAGTCACAGAGGCATAATTTGTAGGACGTTTTCTTTTTGAAATATGTCATGAGATGATTAACTTGAGTCTGGATAACTACTGGAGGAAGATGGGTGGCTCTTTGGATTCATATATCGCTGCCTAACAAACATTTCATGTCTGTGAGTGGACTTTGGCAATGCTGATCATGAGAAGTCACCTCTAGGATGTCCTGCTCAGGACTTTTGCGTGAGGCTCTGAATCCATGCAGAAATTGTTTCCTCGCCTACGGACATCACCATGTATCAGACAGGACATGACAACACCCACATCTGTAAGAGGAAAGGATGTGAGTTAGGAGAAGGCTACTTGGGGAAAGTTAAAGCTGAGTGAGTACAGTGTATGGTCCAGAGAAGGCTCCAGTCAAATGTTTTCTATTCTGCAATTGCTTACGGCTTATCCCATAGAAATTATTTCCTAATTATTTAGGGCCTCTGTGACACAGGTGCTTTCACATCACTAGTCTCCTGGCTCCTTTGTTAAGGCGGTGACCCAGCACCCTCTGGCCCTGGAATCACTCTCAGTCGTTGCTTTTTCACTGAAGAATCCTCCCTAGTTTGGAAATATTTGTTTCTTTTTTATACCCCAGAATGTTTGCTGAGGATACTCCACTTTATAACAATAACAGAATGGCAGATTTTAGTACTTACTTGAACCCTTTACCGATCTCCTGGTAACAGGAGTGCTATTTGCTTACTCGTATAATAAGTACTTATATATGTACTTATAGGAGTAAACAAATGTACCTATGTAACTACTTAAGTTAGATATATGAGCACACAGAATATCCAGAGATGTACAGAATACTATTTTTATAAACTTAGTACAAATATTTATATATATACACACAAAAGTGCACAGCAAGAGCTCACCCTTTCATCAAAATGTTTGTAGCATAAGCAGGTAATGCGGAAATCCAAAGCACATGTTATGTTAACTTATTTCTTTGAAATCACATAGGAGAACAAGAAAATTAGAGGCAATGAAGTATAGAGTCAGAGCTGTAACCATAGGAAGTAATTCCAGTGGGAATTTGGACGTGGAACTTGAATTCATTGCCTAGAGTAGTGAAAATGATGTTTGATGTAAATGCCTTAAAAGCTCAGAAGCTTGAAGATAAATTCTAAGGTCTGTCTCCCACCCTTAGCGCTGACTCATCTGAACTCACCCATATGCTTATGTGGTATTGATTACAAGTCAACCACAGGTCTGACTTACAAAATGAGATGTGATGCTAAGAAATGACAAATATAAAGACTCTAAAAACAGAGGATCAGGACAGTGCATGTGCATTGAAGCAATGACTGGAAAACAAATTGGTTGTTTTTATAGTATCCCCTCGCTGGCCTTGTTTTATATGAGTAAGAGGGCAATGGCCTTAGGAGCATCGGTAGGTGATGTACATGGGTCTGCTGCTCTTTTCCAGCAGGCCTGAGAAGTCACAAACCTGCAAAGCAGAGAAACGTGTAATCAGAGTGAGGAGTCAGATTTTGGAGCTGTGTGTGAACCTCGGCCATTTAGGAGCATTTGTACGTTAAAATCAAAATCTTTAACTTTGATAATGCCCAGACAGGAAGGCAGTGAAAAAGCAAAAGCTGTAGCTAAGCCAAAAGGCTCCTTGTCTTAAAGTAATTGAAAACACATATTTTTCAATGGTTATTTTTCAGTGGCCAATTTTACAGTGGAAATTACTGGAATAATTTAAATTTCATGTCCAAAGGCAAGTTGCTGTTGCCAGATCAGTATAAGAGAAAAAGGGTAAAGCCAAACAAAAAAACCTTGGAAGCAGCACCCCCCACGCCTTTCATCATCTGGAGCACCACTTACTCATCTTAAAATCAGAGCCCACAGCTGTATTAAAGCTGAAAGGGCTGCTCTTTGGAACCCCGTAGAAAAGCTTGTGAGCCTGTGCTAAGCAGGATCAGAACTGGAAACCTGTTACCAGAGTGATTTAAAACTAATGCAGCATCTTGAAATATGTAGTGTTCATTAACTCTGCTCCAGAGGTTGTGGGGTTTAGTTGTTATTTTAGCATTTCTTGGGTGTTAAGGAACTGAATACAACTGAGTAAAAAAAAAAAAAAAAAAAAAAATCCCCCAAAGCAAAATAGGGCACTGAGATAGCCAAAACTGTTCTTCCCTCTCTAGCATTAACTGGCCAATTTTTTTTATTATTTTTTTTTAAACATTGTGATGAATCAGGAACTGATTGAAAAATTTACTGTTGTGTTATGCAAAGATACTAAGTACATAAGTGTAAAATGTTAATCGCTTGGGTATTCATCCACTAGGTATTAATAATAATTTTCAAATTAAAAGAAAAAAGTCACCGAAAAACAAGAATTTATACCGGTTTGCCCAAATTTCCCAGCTGTGTAACAAGGTTGATACTGCTGTGACTTTACTCGCAACACTTACTGTTTTGATATTATTTCCTCCTGATTTTTCTCTTAAGAGATAGAAAACATATATCAAGTCATTGTATGACTGCGGGTGATAGAATTAATCTAATGTAATATGGGGTTTCAAAGGGGACAGATGTCTGGAGATCGAATGTCAAGATTCCTTTTTGCTCTGTCATCCCCCTAACCGTGTCACAGAGCTGCTCCTGCTCCCTGGCCCCCGGGCTCGTTTACCTTCGCTTAATTGCCAAGCTCTATCGCATTTGCTCTCTGCCACAGCCTCTATCTCCTCATGTAATTTTCATGTTTGCTGAAAAAGCCTAAGCCTCTTCAAGGCTTGAGAGCCCTAGATTTCCTCTCCAAGCTGAATTTAGTAAATTATTAATAATAAAAACGTGTAAACAATGAGACACCAGAATTAATACGATTTTTGCTGAGCAACCCCATTAAATAACCACCACAGAATCACAGAATTGTCTAAGTTGGAAGGGACCTTTAATATCATGGAGTCCAACCATTGACCTAACACTGCCAAAACCACCACGGAGCCATGTCCCATCCCACCCTCTACCCTGGCAGACCCTGTGGGCACCTTTAGCCCCTTGTCCCAGTAGCTCTGTGCTGGGGACGCCCATGGGTGGTGTCCTCGGGGCAACACTAATGTCACCTGTGTCCAGAACATCTCTGTCCTGCAATAAGAATAAGCAGGATAAGAACCAGCAGAACAAAACCCTGCCTTCTTGCCTCGCTCTGTAGAGTTTCTTGCAGTCTCCTGGCCTACTGAAGCCGTGCTTTAGAAATATTGGAAGCTCTAAACAAGTAGTGTCTTTGGCGACTGACAGCTTATGTAAATTATAATATTAAGGGATGAAGCATTCTGTGTGTTTCTTTTTTAAGCTTTTGGTTCTGCAATAAATTTGTTACTACACAGAACATACACACAGACTGGTTTCCGAGGGAAGGACCCAGCCCCCAGTTGCACGCTGCTGTATTGATCTGCCCTGACAGCCAGCCTGGGGAGCCTTATTTGTTTTGCCTTCAAAATAAGCATGACTTATGTACTATTAGATCCATGTAAGTAACACTGTGATGGTCCATGAGCTTATGTAAACATCGACCTTGCTTATAGTCTGCGTTGGGAGACGTGCCTGGGGCAGCAGGGCCTTCGGGGCTGCCCCTGGTGCAAGTTCTGGGGTGCTGCTGTCCTGGAGGAAGGATGCAGGCACAGGGAGCCTGGTCCCTACGGGCACACTGTACCTGTGTCTGTCCCACAGCACCATGCAGGCACGCTCTAAAGGGGCTCAAGGTGTGATGGAAGTGATGGCCACAACCCTGTAGAGGCAACTTCCAGCCCTTGTTGCAGGTCAGGGTTGGAAAGGAGCAGTTCCTTAGTGATCCTGTTCTACCTGCAGCAGTTTGGTGGATGCTGACGTTCTGCACCTCCTCTACCCCATGGTCTTTGTGCATTACAAATTTCTACTAATTATTTACATTAAATATTGGCATATTTTTTCTACGTAAGTGCCTTAGTCTCAGATTTTCCACAGTTTCATAGTAACATCGCTAATGATGTGATTTCCTATTGCTATTCCTAATTTGATTCCCTAGGAGGATTTCCTATTAATAAGGTGAATGATTACTAATATTTTGGAATTAGAACTTTTCTTTACATGTGGTATTTGATACTTGTCAACTGAAAATAACAATAAATAAAGATTGAAGTAAGCTCAAACCTTCTGAAAATGTAAAAAACACTATAGTAAATAACTTTCATATTCTCTAAAACCCACTTTATCTTCCTCGTTTCTTCCCCTTTTCCCCTTTGGGGCTATGGCAGAGGAGAACAACAGATGGTTATCAGTCAAGAGTAACTAGGGAAACCGCAAAACCTGCCCCAATTGCTATGGAGACAGCCATTTCTGTGCTTGGTATGCACTATTTGTTACATCAGCAACCAGGGAGAGTTAAAAAAAGAAAAAAAAATTGTTCTAAGCCCCCTGATATTGAAAGGAAATCTTGGCTTTGTGTGTATGAATACTTGTGGGAAGAGGCAGGAGGAGTCTACTTGTTCATTGGTCACTCAAGTTTTGTATTAAGCTAATACGATGTCTGTTTTTTGACAGCAGCATTTTGAATTGTACGTTACTGTAATTAAAAACCTTAGAGTAAATACTTAATACTTTTGAATAGTCTGCAGAGTAATTATTTGTACTCAACTCTTCCCCTCCAAATCAGCTATCCCTCCCTCCTCATTTAACAACCTGGCAGTGCAGGTCAGGTATGAAAACTGAAGACACAGAATATGACTGTGCCCAATTATGTCAGGCAGATGAGCTCTTTGTGCACAATGCTCCAACCATCACTTTTGGCAAAACCACATCTTTAGGAAACCAAAAAGAAAAGGAGTTTTGGAACACTTGTAAAAATCCCAGAGGGAGATTTCAGCTTGGTCACAGCAGATCTGTCACTTGTGTTTTGCACCACCAATTTACTCCACTTGAGAATTATTGTAATGTTGAATTTAATTTATCAATTCTTTAAATTTTTTAATATAAGCAAGATCTTTATTGATGCTTTACTGAAATCATTCTATAAGAGTAAACATTAAAAGTGGAAACTGCATTAAAAGCTACTTTAAAATAACTTCTTATTATTTCAATTTATTTCAGTTTAATTTAGTATTCATTCAAAGAACCATCTATTACCACTTATGGTGCCTCCTTATCAATTGAATTTAAGAATAACATCTTTAGTTTGGTAGGTGAAGAAATTTGACATAGATGTATTGGGTCACTTTCCTTTGAAAAGTTACATAAGGACTGTTTCGGAGGCTGGACAATAAATGTTATTAGGTGTCTCTCTAATTTTTACAGGTTATTAAAGGGTTTCAGTACTGGGCTGTAAACTTTCAGGAAAGTTATGGTATAGACCCAGCAGTTTGTATTAGGAAAAAGAATGGAAAATATTTGGGGAAAATGTTGCCCAAACTGGCGTTCTTTTGGAGGTGTAATTAACAAAACTAATTCTTCTCTAACAACCATTCTATAGTAAGTTACAGTGACTTTACTTCCCAGTGAAATGGCTGTTGAAAATTCCTATAAATACTTAAGTAATACAATATCATTAATATGGATACTTATGGTTAAATATGTGTTTTATTAACGAGGAAATGACTCCTGCTTAATCTCAGGTCTAGAAGAGTAGATACCTGTAGGAGTAGTAATTTTGTACCTCTAGCAGTATAACTTTCTTAAATAAGCAGTTATTCTGACGCTACTTTTTATGCTAAACATGTAAATTATGAGAAACAAAGAAACCTGGAAAGTATTTATTACAGTACTTGTTAATACAGGCTTTTATTTAAATATTTAACTAGATTCTGGACAAAATATATAAAGAGGTTATAGTAATTAAACTACTGTCACAATATAATTAAAAAACAGATTAACACTTGAGCTCTGCAGTGGCCTCTGTAATGTTTGTAAATGGAAAAAAAATCCCTCAGTGAAACAAATAAAGTACAAACCACTGCTTATATAGCTCATTATTGAGAAATGTTGATGCTTGAAGAACCTCTTCTTCGTGAATGTGAGTATGGCTAATTGCAGAAAAAATACCAAAAGCTCATATATACGGCATCAGGTTAGTTGTTCTAATATGAAGAAACATTGCTAGAAATATAAATGTACAGTTTTAAACATTAACTAACTTTTAATGTCAATGAGAGATTATATTATGTCAGTTTTGGAAAAATTCACCCTGGATGAATTCAGTTATTTAATATTTTAAAGCAGGTTTTTTTGGTTTTTTTAATCTTAAAACTAGTAGTGTGATAAAAATTACATCAGCTTTGTTGCCGGGGGTTTTTGTCTCTCAAATGCATTTGAAAACTTAGATATTCCATAGTGTTGTGAGCAAAACCTCCAAGCCTTGGTATTTAAAGGATTATTTCAAATGGCAAAAGAATATCAACATTGTAAAATCCTATTCCTTCCAAATGTTATTTGAAATTTAACTCTCATGTATGATAGATAGATAGATGGGCGAGTGACTCATGGTTAGAGTCAGATTATAGTAATACATATGGCATTTTGTGTTATAACTCTACCATATGAGGATGCCTTCTTTCTCAAAATGGTTTTATAAATTCTCACATTTTTTATAAGCGTTTGTCTGTGTCACGCTTCGCCGAAATCCCATATACACGTTGAGTGTTTGCCTTGCTCATGTGCTTTGCTCCGTTCTCTGAGATCTTCTGGTATTGCTCTTTGTGTCTGTCAGTATTGCCCGGTTGCTAATTGCCTGTCACAGAACTCTGGGATCCCTGGAGCCTCCTAGGTGAGGTCAGGGTGGGTAATTCAATCACCCACGAGCTGCTGGCTTCCCCGGGCTGGGAGCTCAGCTCCCTGCCGTTGGAGTAAGAACCCTCCTGGCAACGCCACCGAGCCCAGCTCCAGTGCTTTGTGCCTGATGTGTGAGAGATCCGGCATTTCACCCAAACACTTTAACCCAAATAAATGTTAGATATCTACCTAACTTAGCAAAACCTCCGAAGTTCAAAGTTTGGCAGTGTTTCTTTGTTCAGGTTATGGCTTGTAGCTCTTATAAATGTGCCATATGTATCGTATGGCTCTTTCACACAGCTCAGTTGTGGTTTCGTTCATCCTTTAGGCTCTCTTAAATACAGGGGCTCACTTTCTCTGTGTGAGAACCCATATTTTCTTCAGAGGCAGTTGAATCACTTGACAGTTTTGGATAAAGTCTGAGTTTAGTGCTGTATTCCTTCAAAAGGCAGAAGTAAACGAAGCTATAAAAAGTGACTTTGTCCATTTTAAAATTGCGTCTTACATCTGAGTTTGTGTTGTCTGACCTTTTTTCAACATTACATTACGTGCATAACATCCTGTTTGTAATATTGAGGAGAAAAAGATCTTCTAGAAAGGGTATGAACCCTGACAAATAGAGATGGCATTTAAAACTGAATAAATGCTTCTGCTGGCTGAGACCATTTTTTAAATTCACCTGTAAGCCTTGGAGCAGCCGCTCTGTGTCCCAGGTACCAGTGCTCCGTGTGTGTGTGAGCGCTGTGCTCAGAAGGCAGCGATGAAGAGATGAGAGCAGTGTCGCGTGTTCCTCAAGAAATGTATGTGCCACCTGTTCTGAAATACTGATTTGGTTTTTTTGCCTTTTATTTTTAAAGTTGAATTTTTACTTTCTCTGCATATGTTTAGTTTGATCCAGGTAAGATGTTCTTCTCGACAAATGCTCGGCGTGTCTATTCTGCGCGTTGAAGAGCTGCATGCACAGCTTTACCCACTTGGAGTATGTGATCTGGCTCCTAGCCCGCATCACAGCGTTTTTATTCCATCTTCACGGGTATAAAAGTATGTGTTGAACACCTGTCTTTGCCTTTCTGTAAGGCTTTACCTGAAGTTTTCTCAAGACTTTAAACTAACACATTGTCTTGGAAAAAAAGGCGTCGTTTAGACTTTAAGCTCTCAAATCTCCAGTCTCTGCTTAAGCACTCAGCAGGGTGCTGTACACAAAGAAACAGGATTTCCATCTTTACACAGAGAGAAATAAATGGGGAGGTGAAGGGTCTTAAAAACAGTCATGCCTAATTTTAAGAGAACTAATAGTTGTATTCTTTTTGAGAAGAAATTCTCATGCTTAGAGTTAAAGACAGGAGTGTCAGGAGACACGAGCTCTGTTACACGGCAGCGTTAGACGAGTGGATGTCTCCCGGACACTCTGCAGAGTCAGTATGTGAATGTTTAGGCACGAGCTCTGTTACACGGCAGCGTTGAACGAGGGGATGTCTCCCGGACACTCTGCAGAGTCAGTTTACGGGGCACGCAGAATCTGGGTGTATTTTCCATGTTTACTGGCTATCCTGCTAAGTACATGTCTTCTGGGCACCTAGAGGTTTCCCTTGCTGGGGTCCTGTGGATTAATCACACAGACTAAACCTGGTTGTTAGCGCTGGCATGACTGGACTTATAGAAATACGATTAAGATTGTCATTGCGCTTTTTCAACAAAAATCAATCTTCAAGAGCAGTGTTTTTTAAAAAAAACCAATACGCCACATATGAAGCCCTTTAATCAGAAGGGTTTGTGACTAGCACACGGGGTTTATTTGCTTATGTTAGTGTATGTGGCAGAAAAATCAATATTATAGTATAACTCAAGTAAAACCAGGCAATATAGAGTTCTTCCCATAGCAGAAAAGAGAGGTGACTCTCAAGTTGTGCCTGCTTTCTCTTCGTCACGCTGGCGTGTGCCAACCTTGGGCTTAATAAAGCCAACTGAAGTGTAAAGTACTTAGTCATGCAACCAGCGATATATTTATCTCATTTGAAGTTTATTCCTCCTGAAATGCACCATCCTTTCTGTTTGAGCAACAAATGTATCACAACCCACACAATTAAGCGGGGATCTCAGAAAAAGCCACTCAGCAGCCGCTGGTCTTCCCGGCAGGCAAAAATATATAGTTTTTAGCATCTTTGCTAGGTGGTGGGAGAAACAGAACATAAAGAAATATGTATGTATATACTTATATATATGTGTATGTATACTATGAATGAACTCTTATGCTATGGAAAAATCCATTTTGGATGGTTATAGATCCTGGTATCTGTCAGCATAGGAGACATCGCTGAAGTTTTGCCAAATTCAGCATGTTCTCCAAAGTTATGAGAGCTGTGAGAAACCTTAGCTGGGCTTTGTGCTGCCTGAGCTTTTTAGTAGACCTTATAGTATGTATGGTTTTTCATGCGATTTAAATAATAAAAAACGTGATATTCATCAAGACCAGACTATGTTACAAAGGGTAAGTGTCCCATAGTCTTCAAATATATACATATTCAAGATGCTCAGTGTTAGTAGATGAAACTTTATCTTTAAAGGGGGTGCATAAAGATTTTAAGTGCTTTCTCTGTGCTTTATTGTTGTATAATAAATTTCTGACAAATGTCTATTTAGACCAAAAATGCAGTACAGCAAATAATTGGAAAGAAGTCAGTAAAACTATACAAATGTATTATAAACAGGTGTAATGTATTTGCTCTCTCTGCGTGTATATTTATTATTTTATAATAACAACCAGGAACTGCAATACAATCTTGGTATCTTTGTTCATGGTAGTTTACACACAGGACAAATGGTCCCTGCCTCGCCAAATCTAAAGTTTATGCTGTGCAAAGGACAGTATAATACAGAGTCAGGAACCTGCATTTATTTTTTTATGAAATGCAGATATTGTACTTACACGTGGGTAGGTACATAATTTTATTTCTCTAAGTGTGAAATTTAAGGGATCAGATGTCAGCAAATGTAATCACTGAATTTTAAATCACAGCTTACAGCTTTAATTTTCTCAGCGAAAGAGACAGATGTAGCTGTACTGCTGTATCCACAGATATTGTAAAATATATTTAAATAATGCGTATGCAGGGAGACAAATGAGAGAACTCCCCCATCCAAATATTAAATTACACGTTTTAAAGCAAAATAGTGTTTTAAGTGTACGTGTGTATAATGCTTTCTGTCACTGGATTACTCTCCCTGATGCAGTTAGACAGAATCTGTATTTAGTCAGAAATCTTTCAATAGAAGGGGCTACCAGATGGGACCAGTAACAATGCAGAGAGGCATCGAACCACCACAGACATTTGGTGCTTAGAATAATAAAAAGACTATAAAATTAGATTAGTTGAGTCTAATTTGGAATTGGTATATTCCCTATGCACTCTCACAGCTCTTGGGCAGATAAAGCCTGGAGATTTAGTACTGTCAGGACAGAGGACTCCAACTTCCAGTAAAAGAAAAAAAGGCATTCTGGGAGGTCACGGAGGGCAGCACAGTGACCTCCAATGATTTACAGGCCTTTAGCTTAATGAAATTGTTTCAGTGACATGACGGTAAAAGCTCATAATGGATTGGATGCCCTAATGTAATGAAATTACTCCCTTCTGCCTTTAAAAAAAAAAAAAAAAAAAAAAAAAAAAAAAAAAAAAAAAGGCGCAATTAATATTTACTGAGACCTGACAGGCTTCAGTGTGCGGTAGCGTGCGGCGCTGTCAGCCAGCAGCCAGCAGAGCCGGAGCAGCGTGGCAGCCCAGCAGCCCTGCGCCGGGTGGCGAGCAGCGCTGCGAGGGGGTGGAGGACACCTCGGTGACAGGGAAGCCCCCAACCTGGCTCTCCCAGGCAGTTCTGCCCGTACCGGCCAGCCTTCATCCTCTCCCTTCCTTTCTGCAGGCAACTGGACAACAACCAGATCAGCTGCATCGAAGATGGAGCCTTCCGAGCCCTGCGCGACCTGGAGATCCTGTGAGTTGACTTGGTGCTTGTGCTGGGGTGGTGGGGAGGCGGGGGGGGGCCTCTCCCGGTTGCTGCAGTGCTGGGAGAACCTGGGGGCTGGAGATCCTGCCTTCCTTTCCACCTCCGACCCGGGCTGTAGGTAGCAAAGTGGAATCTCACACTTCCCTCCGGCTGGGGTTACTGCTAATTAAACCACAATAGACGACTTCTCCGCTGTGGCTCCTGAGGAGCGGGGACGTTGCCGTGCTCGCTGCTGCTGCATGGAACAGATGGGCTTCAGCCGTATTCAAAGTGCGTCCGATGTGTGCTCTGCAGCCAGAAACCTGGCCAGGGCCGCCTAATTTCCAGTAGCGGGTGGGTAACAGGTTCGTGGGGAACAATATTATGAGATATCTGACAATTGCCCTAGACAAAAAGCTGTTTAAAAGGTGTTGGGTATGTAGGAGGGAGGAGAGACGGGCGTTTGGCAGGCTCGTTCGGTGCAGTCATTGGCTTCTGGGGAGGATCCTGCTCTGAGGGCTGAAATAACACCACGTTGTGCTCTTCATCTACCACAAACTTTACACGTCGGCTGTGAAAGCTGCAGCACAGACCAAAAAAAAGAAAGAAAAAAAAAGGATTTGACAGTGAAAGCTGACTCTTAACAGAGAAAAAGCACATTAGATTTATAGCTCCGTCACTGTAATGTAAAATCCAATATTACCCAGAAATCAGTATCTGAGCAGATAATCTGCTTATTACTAACAGTTACTTGTTCACCTAGAGACCATTTCTGCAGTAGCTTTTGACTATATGAACTGATACAAAGCTCTCCCTGTGACCTGAAAGTTAATGCTGCAAAGCTGAAAGTGTTAATACTTGTGAGAGCACACGGTTCTGAGCCAAAATGCAGAGAGGGCAGGGGACCCCTCCAAAATTCAAACCCTCAATCTGAACTGAAGTTAATACCGATCCGGCACTGAAACACTATATACTTAAATACGGCAGGGAGGGCCTGCTCAGGCTGCTGAAAAGCTTGCCCTTAAATGACACGATATGAAACAGCAAATGGGAGATGGTTAAAGTAAGCACCTGCCTCACGCAGCCCTGGCACCTGAAGATTCAGCAGGCTCAAGACATGGCCTTAGGCTTCTGAGAACTGGCAAAACAGTGAGCTTTAGAGACAGCGCTGTGCCACGCACCACCCTGGCTCTGAATGTGCATGTGATAATACAGGGAATTCTTCCCAAAGGGCTCTGCTGCTTTGTACCGGTGCTCAAAGGAGTTTTGCCATCAGTTCCAGCAGAGCAGGCAGAGGTTTCAGGGGGACCTGGGAGTGGTGGCCGTGTGTGTTTGTCACAGTCAGGTGAGGTACCTTTGGCCCCTCTCTCTCCCAGGCCGGGATGTCGATGTGGATCAGGCAGTGTGTGTTGCTCATACTGAGCTAATAGTAGGTATCTGCTGAGTTTCTTATCTGGGAACTTACGTTATCAAGAGTATTGTTTGAATTCTATATTAAGAGCACTTTTCAGGAAAAGTAACGTGTTACCACTATGAACTTTTACTTGTCTGTCAGATTGAAAAGTCTACTGTGTGGTGAAAGAAAAGAAGAAAAGAAAAAAATCATTAACTCCTATAAAATAGACCTTTTTTTTTGGTATGGACTGATTTTCCATATCTGAGGAGAGTGAGTCAGTCCTCCACTGACAGTAGACTGCTCTAACTTTCATGATTTTAAACCTATTTTAAGGCTGGACAATAAATGGAGCCTTTTTTGTAATATGCTGAGTACTGCAGGCTCTGAAAAAGTTGCTGGGAATGCGTTCCTACTCCCCAGGATGTACTAAATGTTGAATTAGTTTATTTACCTCTCTGCTTTTAATTGGTTAATTCTTTGCCAGTTATTTGTGGGTGGGAGAAGAGGAAGATATATAAAATACATCATAATCAGTTCTTTAATGCATATTTAATTTTCAGCACAGACATACTGCTGAAGGAAAAATCAATCTTAATTCTAAAAGATGAGGAAGTAGATTGATGGTATCTATTTCTAAAGGAATTTTTCTTGCAGTTACAAAATGTGAATTATATACTTCCAACCTAATCTGAATTTTTTCCAAGTTTTTTTTCAAAGAAAGTTTGAGCATTTAAATCTGTGAAACAGTCATAGATGTTAAAAAATTGAAGTAATTTGAGCCATCAAAGGATATTAGCAAGTTAAACCAAATTTCATCATTTCAGACCCACTGCGTATTTTATGCAGATGTATTCTAACTTGTAATGCAATATGTAGAAAATATTTAATGACTCTGGCAAAAATTAATCTAATTACCTGTTTGAACAGTTTTCAAGAGTACCAAATAATGTATTTCTTCTTTATCTTACTGAAATCTTATGACCTTTCTGATATCAAACACATTTCTGCGTCTTTTCTCTGCACACCCGCCTGTCTACAGAGTTCTAAGCTCTGTAGATAACGTTACATTTCTGCATCTTTTCTCTGCACACCCGCCTGTCTACAGAGTTCTAAACTCTGTAGATAACGCAGGGCAGAGACAAAATGCTTAGCATTACTCAAAAAACTCAATTAGGAACACTTTCCTTAAAAGCACTTTGGTTTCTGGGTTGGGCTTCTCATTCACCTTGAGTTCCTCAGAAAGCGTGGGTGCAGGGAGGTTGGTGGATGTAGGAACCGCAGGGAGTTGGGCAGGTCTTTTGCAAAATGAAGGGCGCTCCATGGTCCATGTTACTTAAATCTGCTTGTCAACAAGCTGGTTTCATTTACTACTTGTATTTTCTTCTTCGTCTGTGTTATGAATGTGTTCCTGAACCAACAAATAGCACAAAGGCAGAGATAAACTCTATTCCATTCAATGATTCTATGAACACAAGACTGAAATTTGTGACTGATTTCAGTACTTGACCCGGTGTGATGAGTCGCTGGGACCAGCTGAAACTTGGATCAGACCAAGGCGCTGGTGGTGGCTCCCAATGCACACCCAGTCTTTCGATGGCTTCTTTGTTTATGAGCTTCCGTGTTTTGAATGTCCCAAACAGCGTCCTTGATCCTCTGATATGTAGACCATAATGGAGGTTCCAAGTCCAATTGGTGACTCTTGAGTTTTGGTTAAAAAGCTGCAAAAATGTTGAGTATAAAGTGCTTTGGTGCCTTCTGTTGATTGTCTTTGCTGCTGCAGCAAGGTGAAAATAATGTCTGTGAAATGATGTGCAGAAAATACATGATTATTTAGACATCATTTCTTGGTAGTTTTGCATTACGGCTAGTTTTGTTCATTTTTGTGTCAGATTTTCTGTATGGTTTCCCATAAAGGTTTCTTTTTAATCTGTTGATAAAACAGGGATTTTTCCTGTTGACGTATTTTCTTTCCCCCTTTTTGTAAGATGATAAAGCGTATTTCAGTGGATTTGTTCTTGCATTCCAACACACTGAAAGGTGTGTGCAACCACTGAAACAGCAAGAAAATGTAAAAAGGGCACGTATTTGCAAAGGGGTAGCAGAAGTTATTAAGTAACTTATGTCCTGTTGGAATAAAAACGTGCAGAAAAGTTGAAAAAAATTGTGAAACTTCAGCTAACAAAAGTGTCATTTTAAGTAGGAGCAAACTTCTGCTCTGTCTAATTTTGAGTTATGTCCTGTGGCAATGTTTGGCAATAACAGTATTATTAAGAAATACGTATTAGTGCAGCTTTAAGCGCGTTTAAAGATTATTAAAAAAAAAAAACCCTCACAAAACAAACCACCAAAGAATTCTTCAAAATAATTGAAGTGTGTGGCAATATGACGTTCATATCTGTTGTAGATTAGAAATTAGTCCGTAGCTTTATTTCCAAATGTCCAAAATTATGAATCATAGGAGATAAAAGTCTTTCAGCTTTCAGAATTTTGTCTTCGCTCTCTTAGGAGACATGAATAAAAGGAATTAAATTCAAGGTGGTTCGATAAGTTCAGTCAAACTGGATAAACTAGTAATATCGAGTGAATGACCATGCTCTTGTCGTTAGACTGGAAGTGCTGAACAGTACTTGTGGTTTTAGGATCCATTTCTCAGTTAGATACAGAACTCCATGTAGCAAAAACCCCTTTTAATTTATTTATTATTGGTTCACTCCACTGGGGTAGCTTGAAAAGTGTGTGGTGACAGAGCAGTTGCGCCACGGGGACCAGACAGAAAGGATTACGGTCACTGCTGGCGACTTAAGGGGAGTGTTTTCCTTGTTTTATGTTGTAAAAGCTGTTTTTCCTTCTACTTTATAATGATAGCCAGAAGGACTGGAGCTTGAACACATTTTGTTCATTGCGGTTTTTCTGTAAAACAAAAATATATATTCCCAAACTCAAAAAGATTTTATCATACCAAAAGCTAAGCCTAGGAGGTCTGGGGATAGTATTCTATTAAAGGCGGCAAATGAGTTTGTGCTGTACAGAGCTAGTGCGGAATGATTTGGGGGTTCGTTTGTTGTTAGTCATGTTAATTGTCGTTGGTCTTTCACATAATATCTCTGAGCATGAAAATCCTCTTTCATGAGTTTCACCTGCTTTTTGAAATGAATGAGCACTGATTTTGTCATGGGAGCAACAAACTATGCACACGGGAATCCACCATTCAACTCTGGGTGCTTGAGTGTGAAAAATTGTGATAATTCACTCACAAGTACTACTGAAGAAGTGCAAGTACAATCACCTGAATATCCACAGCAGTTTTAAGTTTTAACTTCAATGAGCCCTAAATATTTAACCTAAAAAAAAAAAGTTAGTTTTTCAGATTGTAAAACGTAAACATAAATTAAGACATACCACCCTTCCATCCCCGAAATCTTAAAATTAAGATAACAGGACCCTTAGAAATTAAAATTTTTCTATCAGTGTTTGAGTAGAACCGTTTCCCTCCAAACGTTTCTGCCTTGCTCTCAGTGCTGCTGCCCGATGAACACCCAGGAGCTCCCAGCTGCGAGTGCCGTGCGCTGCTTGCTTTCAAACCCAGATCCAGCGCCGAGCCGTGTCCAGCGGGACTCAGGGCGACCCGTCACAGCAGTCGCCGTCTGCGGCCCCCTGGTCTGTACCGAGCCGTGTCCAGGGGACTCAGGGCGACCCCTCAGAGCAGTCGCCGTCTGCGGCCCCCTGGTCTGTACGTTGTCTGACACGTCCACTCACTGTAGTCATTTTACAAGTGGAATAGGGTTATTCATTCATGCTTTCCTTTTTTAAATCCAGCACGTTCCTGTCATAAAGGATTCTGTTTCATAAAAAATTTAGCAATCTGTGCAATTTCTGATAGAGATGTCATGGATGAGTGTGCTTATAATACACACTACCTTTGGTCCTAGGAAACTTTTAAGAACTTTTCTGAACGAGGATCATTATTTCATGCTACAGCCAGTTTTTAATTGTTCTTAGGTTTGTCTTCTGTGTGCTGAACGCTCAGTTAGACAGTTTGACTTATTTGCAAAATGCTATTCTGGGCATGTCTTAACTAGATAGAAGATTTTTATTTGCTTTCCCAACCTAGAGAGTCAGGGAGCGAAAGTCATGGCATAATTCTAAATATATGAGATGTCATTGCTTAATGAAAGCCTGAAAATGCCACACAAATGCGATTTCCTCCTCTATTTTGCTGGAAATTATGGTTGGTTGAGGCAATCAGGATCAAATTTGAACTCTGTAAATTGTGTTCCTATAAGCGATGCCAAAATACCTAAATACAATAATGAAAATGAGATTTCTATTTAAAATGTTGTGCATGGCTGTTTTCACTTTCTCATCCTTGAGTATAGTAAAATTAAAATGATTGCTGTTTTTATTATTTTACCCAATGGCACACGTTAGCTCAAATGTATGTAGATGAATAAAATGAATTTAAAATCTTTAGTTATTTCATTGGTCAGCATGTACGTATTGTGTGGCACAAAAACAACACTGAAGGGAGTAACCATTGGCCATATATGCGTAACTGAAGTATCTACCAGTTAGATGAAATTAGGTGAAAAACAAGGAGTTTGTTTTTTCTAAGAGTATCCTCGGTTTTCCATGTGGAGCTCGTGTCACGGGCAATCAAGTTTCACCAGAGGAAGAGCAAAAGTCGGTTTAGTGAATGAGAAATGGTGCACCCAGAGCATAGACGTATCAGTAGACAAATTACAATTTCCATTTGTCTTTATTCCATTACTTATTAGGCTGTCCTGTACTTTTTACCCGTCCCCTTCTTCCTGCTTTCTGTATTGCTGTAGGTCTTTAAGGGAAGGAGAAATGGCCCCTGAAGAGCCTGGCTGCTGTTATTGCAAGGGTTTTGTTATATAAATCAGTTGGAAATAAGATTAACTACAGAAATTCCTTTTACTGGAGAACTTTTAGAAAGGTACTGCACCCCCAATGGACCCTAGTGAAATGGGATATATAATTAGCGTAAAGAATAGAAGGAGGAAAGATGGGGTGCTTAGGTGGTTGCTTGATAAGAAATGGTTTTATTTGCTGATACATGTCGGTGGGAGATCTGCTGCCATTGCTCAAGATATGGAAATGAAATCTGAGATAACCTCTGTTCTATAACGTATTACAAAATGTGAGGTGGGAAGTACAGCGTAGTGAAAGGAACGCTATCCAGATGGCACCATGGTGACAGGCTTTATATCAAAGACCAGCTGAGGTAAAATAAGAGCGGGCAAGAGAGGGCCTCTGAAAATCACTGATGCCTGTTATATAGATGTAATGTAACTCTCTCTTTATGGGGAGAATATATTTGCATAAATTCATTGATCAATGATTTTGCTAATCCTGCAGTATTCCAGGCATGTCCCAGCAAATTGATGAACATTTCTATCAATCCTCGGTGCAGATGCCTAATTATATTATATATTTAGAAAAGATGGATTTTTCCCCCTCCTGGAGCATATGTAGCAGTTGAATGCTGGGCTCATTCTCCTTTCCTGCTTCCATTAGGTTGGAGGTTTTTTTCCCTGTAAGAATAGCCCGGAGCCGTGCAAGCTGCAGAACTTATGGAGATAAGAGCAGTGCCAGGTTAGAATGATGAGTTTCATGAATCACCACCCAATGTGCTTTTGGAGGGAGCTGGGTAGTGTAAGCCCTTTATTGGTGCTGCAGTCCCTGCTCCCAGAGACTCCAAAGTCAAAAGTCTGGAGATAGAGATTTCTGGCAAACCTTCTCTCCCATGATATTAATTGTTTCATTTGCATGCTCCGCTCATCTTGTGACCTGCCCTCCCTCCCCTTTGACTAATATAGTTTCTTTGTCAGTAATATAAAAGATGTAGAACAAGCATTTTGACTGTTGAAAGTCAAATGAATGTGAACAACTTAATCCAGAGGACACTCAGCTGTATATATAATGCAGACACGCAGCTCGACACCTTAACCAAAAACTGAGCTGAAGGCTAGGATGGGAATAAAGCTCCTCGCAGATAGTGGAGGTGATGACAGAGTTCTGAGGGCAAGTAACAATTTCAAGGGAGATGAGTAGTCATTTTATGCCGTAATTTGCGATTCATTGTTGATATGACTCCCCAAAGCAGCTGGATGACAATACTGAGGTACCTGGATGTCATCCTGTCGGCGTTAATAAGATGTCTTTGGCTGGGGGAGTGCCTGCGTGGGACAGGTTCCCGTGATGTCAGTGTCAAAGACACCAGGATGTCCTCAGCCCTTCTTTGGCACCTTTTGGGGTCCAAACTGGTGGTGAACGTGGGAACTCCTGCTTGCTCTGGGGTCAGTCACCACAACAGCCAAAAAATTACAAACTCAAAAAATGTTTCAAAACAGATAATGGTTATCTTCTTTTTTTTCTTTTCCTGTCCACAATTAAAGGTATCTTTTATGACCTATAGGGGTATAAATGGTTTGTCTTTTTCAGAGGTTGCTTTTGTTCCTTTGCTGTGCTGGTAGAACAGCATAAACAAAGGCTCTGTGCTGTAGTCAGTCTTTATGCAAGAGAGGACTCAAAAGCCTGGTTTCTCTGGAAAGAGGGAGAGAAATTATGATGGGAGCTCCGTACAGCAGAGTTGTTGGTCTGCCACTTCAAGCCTTGTGTCAAATATTTAGCCCTAAACTGTAGCTGCTGGGATCGGGGTACTGTGCGTTACTTATTATTAGCATTATGCAGTGTTTTTAGCTGGGACAATAATATTGTGTCTATAGTAAATTAGAAATCAAAACAGTAATATGTAGATAGCTTGCAAGTGAAGTAAATAATTACCTGAAAAAATTTCATACATAGAAGCTTCTTCTGATCTGAAAATCAAATAGTGCCTTTGTTTCCTGCTATTCACAAGGTTATGCATATAATGTAAGTATACATGTGTGTAAGTCTATATGATGAAAAGAGCACATACGTTATGGTTAAATCAGGAAAAAAATTGAAAACTTTTAAACTAAAGGCATACAATTAGTGTAAATTAGACTTGCTTTATGTAGCATATCCAGTTCTGTGTTTAAGACCAAAAAAAATTTAAAAATTAAAAGCTGCATTAAGGGTGACAGTATGAAACAATTTTAAAGTAATTTGAAGCCAAATAATCACAATTTCTGTTTAGTTATCATAAATGAAGCAATTTAATGTTAACTGGTTCGATACATTTGAAGTGGGATTACATCCAAGTTTCTTTTTTGGGATGAATAATCCAAATGCATTGGTTTAGTCTGTACGAGTGAGGGATGGCCACGCTTAGGATATTTGCAGGTGCTTAGAAACAAATTTTAAAATGCTGTAAGGTCATCCAATACCTTTGTTGTGGTATATTAGTGTTTTAGGGATACCTCGGAAAATAGCTTCGTCAATTGAAAGAGCGTCGAATGAGGTGGCTACATGAAACTGTTGAAGGAAACAGCGAACTGTAGTGCCATTAATTTTTAAAAATTGCACACATCCCTCCTGTCTTCCCGTTGCTGGATGGCATGAGGCATCTGTGCTTTGCAAGGGCCAGGCTGTGGCTGACACCGGGATTTATTTGAGGGTAAAACAGAAGATTGGGAAACACAGGTTGATGGCTGTGAGGAGGGGATGTAGGAGCACGTACTCAACAAAGTTCACCAGATTGGTAATTTAGATTTGCTTTTGCATCTTTTGCTGTTAGAATCTTAGATTGTGCCTGTGACCAAAAGGGCTTTGGTGGGAGAAGGGAGGGTGGGAAGGCAAATCTTGTTCCTGGCTTTCAGCTTTGGGGTTGGCTACTGCGATGGCTGAAATGCCGCAATGCAGCATCTCTGCGACGACGCCTGAAGGCCGCCGAGAAGCCCTCCTTGGTGCAAAAGGAGGTTGCGGGCTGGGCGGGCTCTGGGGAGGGGGTAGCCCACCCTGCGAGCACCCAGGCTTCCTACTGGCTCCTTGGGCAATTTCAGTGATGTCTTAAAAGGGTTGGGTCCGTTTTATCTGCGAGACGCCCCGTCTTCCCGTCCACGGCCGGGGCGTTGGAAACCGGGCGAGGCGCTCCAGCTGATACTTAGGCTGAAGCCGTTAGGACAGACCATCCTCAATGGCAGTTCTATTTTATTTTGTGTGCATGCAGATGTTGCAGGGCAACAGCCATGCATGGAGAACAGTTGACTCCTTTTATTTAGCTCCTACGTGCGCTTGTAGAGTATTCCTGAACAGATCATAAGCGCTTTGAATTTTTTTCTGCCTATATTTTTATTTTGCGCTTTTTCACTCTGGACTGAACGCAAATGAAACACTGTGAGTATTTGCTATTCAAATTGTTATGGTTTCTTACCTGTGTTGTGTACGCATGCATGAATATAAGCAGGTATTGCTGCTTCTCATGGGCAGGTGGTGTTTGGGAGGAGTTTAAAAATCGGAAAGATAGGAGTTTTTTAAACATACTAACCTTTTTCTTGTGTGATTCATGCAAGTGCTGTCTAATGTATTATTAAAAGAAAACTCAATGTTTAATTCCTGATGGAAAGCAGATCCCTTTCTGGCTTCACCAAGAAACACATAATTGCCCTTGTCTAGGAACTATGTGTTGTCTTTGTTCTTTCAAAACATTTCTTTCCTCTATAAATGTAACTTTTCCTTAACAACTGTTCATACCCGCAAGTCTAAATTCACAGAACGTGTATATCAAATATTCCCCATTTCGTTCATGTGGGTTTGTATTAGCCCTAATTTCCAGCATGTGTGAATTGCAGGAAGGGGCGTTGGAATATAAAAGTATTCCATAAATACGGTCTGCGTCTCTTGCATTTTGAGGAGGCAATTTTGGCAGTAAAGATGAAGCTCCCTCTTTAAAAGATTTGCTCCTTTTCCTTCCTCTGCTGTCAGAAGCTGAGAATTGCCGTTGTGGTTCCCTGCCACACCATGCCCGTTGTCGTGCTGCCGGAGCTATGGAAGATCTCCTCCCGCTGCCCTCTCCCAGTGGGAATGCCAATAGCCTTGGGAGCCAAGGGGCAGCTCAGACAGCGGGCTCCTGAAATCGGGGGGGCTGAGGTGGGGTGGCAAGAGGAATAAGGGGTGTTATTTTGGTGGCAGGACCTGGTACGTAAATGGAAGGGGAATGAAAATGGAAGCCAGGGGAGCTGTCAGCCCACTCTCCATGGTTGCCAGTCACCCGCCTCCTAAAAGGTTTGTGTAAAACCTTTTGCTCTGACGCTGCTGCCAGTGCCATTTCTGTTGGTTGCTGTGTTTCTGCTGGTGAAGCAGGTCTCTGCTGCAGACGGGGTTGGCCACCCGTCCCTCCCTTGGTCCTAGTGGTCGGCAGGGGACTTGCAGGGACCCGCAGTGCCGCATTGCGGCAGTTGATGAAGTGGCGACAGCCTGGCACAACGACCTCCCAAAGAGATTGAATATTGTCACATACCCCCTTACAATGGATGCAGAAGTCCATTTATTGTCCCTTTCTCTAGCTCTGAAAAGACAACTAATTTCTATCTGCCACTTGGAATGGCTTTTCTGTTCCTGGGTGTGTTACACCACCAAGTATGGAAAGGATATGTTCATTATGGTACAGAAGTCTATCAAAATAGAGGCTTTCATTGTAAGATTTTAGCTTTAAGGTTGCAGTATACTCAGGATGAGACAAATTAAAACATGGTTTTGAAGAATGATACTGTTCCTTTCTGATCCAAATTTAATCAGTTTCTTTAGAATTTCTTTTGGTGGAGACCTGTAAGGGAACCGCAGCACTCCGCTGACTGAATGCTGAAACCTTTTACCTTGTAAATCTCCATCATTAAATGCCTTCAGCCTGAACAAACGGCAAAAGTTGTTTGTTCCTTTCAAATTATAGGGTTGGACTTGTGTTAGTTTGAATTGGATTATGTTTATAAGACTGTTTTAGCTTCAGAAAGGACTAAAGAGAAACAACTGTTCGGGCAGGAACGTGAGAAACCATTTTATTTTGCTGAAGTATTGATGCATCGGACTTAAGGTTTGTATGATCTGACTCTGTCTTGTTGATTCTTTTTCATCCTTTTCATAAATACATTCTGGGGGGTTTTCAGACCTCTGTACGCATCGAGAACCCAATCCAGTTTCCATTGATTTTGGCAGGAGTAGCACAGAATCCATAAACTATGGTACCTGACGTGCATGCAGCTGGGTAACACCAAGAGCCATATTTAGTAAGAGAGATCTCTGTAAAACCTAAAAAAATAATAAATACATATCTATTTAACAATTAATTTATATTAAACTAATATAATTATATTATTAATGTAATTATATTAATTTATCAAACAAGGGATTTTCGTATTAATCTACTAAACAAAATTTAGGTGAGTTGAAATTGAATATGATTATATTTTTGATTGCTGGGGCTCCTGTGAAAATCTGCACCTAAATAAATAGGTTGCAGGGACTAGATTCACTCCTTGCTGAAACCAGCAACAGGATTTGCACTGACTTCAGTGGACATTGATCTGGGTATTATGATAATTGGACTTGTTCCCAGTGGTTCTAGGCAATAATATCAGCCCTTGAAATTGGGTACCATAGAGAAAAATCAAAACCACTCTGATGAAGTAAAACATTTATTCAGTGTTTGCAGCAACACTTTTGTTTCTCTGAGTCCAAATACTTACAGAAAATTACGCCTGTAATTGGGACTTAGAGCCACAGCAGTTATTCCCAATACAGTGCACTGAAAAATGTGTAGCTTTGGGCTAAGACCTGACGAAATTTCTTGATTCAAAAAAAAATAAAGGCAGTTTCTTCTGTCATTTTTGAGTTTAGAAAAATAATTTATTGGAGAATCCTTAATTTAACAATAAAGCAGTGTCAGAATAATTTCAGCCTGTGTTATTTTGTCTTTGCACCAATGCTTTTATAACTAAAATTGCCATTCAGCCTGAACTGAATTTGTATTTTTTTTTGCCTAGAATTAGAATGTCATGTAAAAGACTGAAAAGTTGATTGAAATTTCTCTAAAAAGCTTTTTCAACTCTCACTGGGCATAGACATTAGAAAGAATTGGGGGATGCAACTGGTACCTGTCTTTTGTACAGCTAATAGAGGTGATTTGATTGTGTGGGAAATAGTGTGTCTTCCTGTATATATAAAGAGCAGGCTTCCTTTAGGGGAAGCAGTAAGACGTTTCAGGTAAGACCATGTGAATGACATTCTTGACTTAACATCTATCAAAGTCTGCAACTTAAACAAATTGTGTATCCTCATACTCTGTATCACCTGTATTGTATTTTATTTTACCTTCTCTTGGCTTAGCTCATCTTACACTCCTCTCCTCTGATTTTCTAGTTTATCTTGTTTTAGCATATTTTACTTCTTTGCGTGTCAGTGTAAGGAAGTATGTTCAGGCATAACGATAAGTGTGTGCACGTACAACAGAAATGCAGAGCTAAAGATAACACTGGAAAGGTTTGAGCAGCAGCCACCAGACAGAAGTTGTCAGAATCCAGCTCCCTCTTTTCTACATGTGACAATACAATCTTTGATTGTACAGCCCCATATGATTTATTTTTTTTTTCTGGCCTCTTTTACCCATTTGCACTGATTCCTGTCCCAGTCTCTTTACCCCAATAGCTTGCCCAACCATTTTCTTAGCTGCCATCCTGCCAAGGCACAGCCAGTCTCTAGGGAGGGTTAATGCAGCCATTACAGGACTTAAGTTAATATGCCCCAAAATTGTCACTACAGGCAAATGTGATCACCCTGGTTCTTGTCAGGTGACAAACCAGGCATTTTAAACAAAGAATTTGTTATTATAATAACCCAGTTTCCCCAAAGGCTGATGTTTTTGAAAGTATTCTCACTACTTCGAGGGACAAAAAAAATCTGTCATAAACATCTGGCCTTTATAATAAACTTAAATAGTTAAAAACTGACAGTTACATGCAAATTAAAATCAGCCACAGATTGGGAAGAATCAGGCAACTGGAGCAGTAAACACTGCTGGCAGCTTTGTGCGTAATTCCTTGCTAAGCTTATTTATTTTATTTTTTCATACATTTCTAAAAAGAACATTTTCTTTCCTCTGTGTCCTTGAGACTAGTCATATTTCTGATGTCAGCTTCCCAAGTTAATGATGCTAGAGCCTCTCATGTTGCCATGATGAGAAGAATTGTGAACACATCCGCAAGACTAATGCTAGAACAGAAACCACAAATTGGCAACTAGTTATTTTTATTTATTTCAGTGGATTTTTTGTGTCACCTGGAGACTATTTAGAAGATTATTTGCCTGGGCTAACATTGTGTTTAAAAATAGCACTTGTACAGTGCCAACTCATTTTAGAGTTGGGTACAAATATTGAGACAAAAACCCAGCTGTTATTGCTTTTGCTGCTAATTTGAGGTGTCAGATCAGAGCTCTGCTGCTGTGTGTCAGTGAATAAAGCCCCTTGTGAGATCATTATGTTTTCTAACAGTTGAAAGTAATGGATTAATCAGTGCAGCATCAGTTGCTTTCATTATATGCCCTCATGGTAGTTGTGGGCTTTAACTTAAACAGTCTGTGGGGAGATCAAAAGATTGAGTACAAGAGGCACTCAGGACGCACCAAAACTCTGAAGAGATCCAGTTGCGTTTTGGACCTTGCCTAACAAGCAAATCTTGGGTGCCTTGAAAGTCAAGGATGAGGACTGTGCTGAGGGATAGAGTGCCAAAGCCATTTTGCATTTTCATCAGAGGCCGTGAGAAGCAGTAAATATTTAATTTGATGCAAATTCCTTCTGACCTGTCTGAAAAATATATCTTTACAGCTATTGAAAATACAGCTCGTTTACCCAACAATCTCAAAGTCAATTACAAACATTAATTATGGCAGTGTATAAAATTCAAGTCTTGGTTTTATTACTAAAAATAGATTTAGATTCACTTTTTGTAATTAGTAAACTGGCCCCCGCTGTTGGTTATATTAGGTGGTAGGTAAGGGCTGGAAGGAGTCTGAAGTCATTGTCTCTTGCCTCACACTAGGGCAGGACCACCCAGTCCCGTGCCATTCCTACCAGGGATTCCTTCAGTCCTTTGCTACAGGCTTCCAGTGCTGATGGCTGCACCCTCTCTAAAATTGAGAAGAAACATCTCCCCTGTATCTTACCAACATTCCTCTTTCTGAAATGTAAACCTGTTACTGTTTTGCTTAACCTTTGTTGAATACAAGGAACAGAGATTTTCTTTTCCCTTTGCAATGGCTTTTTATGTAGTTGGAGAGAGGTTTAAGAGTAAGTGATAGGAATCTGCTAACACAGATCTAAGGTTGTGTCACTGTTAGTGTTGAATTTTGCTGCTAATGCAGTCACCCAAATTCATATTTCATCTCCAGTGTTTCAGACAGACCCCACGATCCTCTTTATGTGGACGAATACTGATGGAGATGTCTCGTCTCATCTTGCACAGGTTCAACAGTTTCAGTCCACATGTACACGGTGAAAAGATTCTTTCACATATTTTTATTTACCAACACTCTGCTCCCCCCCAAAGCTCTGGGGTCTCAGAGAAGTTGTCTTTCTGTCACAGCCAGGGCCAGGCTGCTGCATGCCCTTCTGAGCCCCACTGGCACCTTGGGGGGAGCTGCTCAATCTCCTTTTGCATCAGTTCACCCACTTCTGAACAGAAATAACATTATCAAGGAAACTATTTAAATGAGAGGTTTAATTATGCTTGGAGATGCCTTGGTTAAGTCTTAATAAATTTTCCGGTCTCATTGACTGGATGTATGGTTGCACTGGGGGTAGGAAGCCTGGAAACCATGGGGGTTGTGGGAGAAGCTGTAATGGGGGAGTATGACAGTAATTCACTCTTGGGAACGCTACGAGGCTGCAGATGCCCCATTTGTAACTATCCATTGCATGCACATAGATAATCATCTTGCATTAGGCCCAATTACATGGTGTTATGGACACACAAGACGCGGATTACACAGCCAGCCACCCAGCGCAGGGTGATAGAGCAGTGGGGTAATTGGAGGAGACAGAAGGAAATGTTAGAGTTGTTAGCGCCACCGGCGCTGCGGTGCCCGTGCGGCTGTTCCACCAGCCATGCCCCCTGCCTTCTCTGCTCTGCTCCCTCTCAAAATACAGGTTTATCACAGGGTGAGGCACATCAGCACCTCACTCCTTCCCCACTGTGTCTGGAGAGTTTTGGGGAGGAAAAGGAACTAAATATCGCTGCCAAGTGAGGCCTGTCGTTTGCAGGATTCCTGCTGTCATGTTAGAAGCTTGTAGAGAATCTCAGTGCCCAAACGTAAAAGGCCTTCAAAACCAGAAATAAGGTGAATGAGCTAGTGCCTTTTCAGATCTCTTTCTCCGTTTACCTATCAGTAAATGGGTCTGAATATTTCTTTCTAACTGAGAATTTTGCAAATGCTGCAGTGTCCTGTGATCAGCCAAATGCAACACAAAAGCAACCTGGTGTCTATCATAAACCTGAACGGCCAGCACAGCAGACCTGTAGTAACTATGGTAGAGGCTTATTAAGGCTTGGGGGAAAGTGTTAATCAAAAATTTAATCTACCATATAATTTCTCAATTTGATTAGCTGTTTGTGCTAATCAGCTGCAGAAATGGAATGTGAAAGAAAATCAGTCTCTGTTACTGTCAAAAAACAAAGGATGTCTTCAGCCTACATGTTTGCCCCTTCCCCTTTCATTCTCATCCTTTCAGATCATATACAAGAAGCATCACTGTGAGTGTTGTCCTGATGCATAGCTCGTTAATCCATGTACGTTATGAAGATGCCTTGTACTTAGAAAAATGGAGATTTGCATAGTGATTGTTCTTTTTGCCAATGATAAAATGGGATGCTATAACTTTTTCTTAAGCTGGGTTGTAGCAGGTGGTATTGTCACACACAAACAGTGTTATGTGTTTAACAAAAAACCCAAACCTCCTACCTATTTTCACACTTGAAGTGTGACTGGAAAACATTAAGACAGTTACTGTTTTACAATGTACTTACTGAAGTACTAATCAAAGAAATTAAATAGTTAATATTTCAGAAAATTCTGTTGTTTAACTTTTTCTGACATCGTGACGTTCTCATCCATTTGCTTCATGTCCAGTACTTAACTGGAACTGAGTGGGTAGATATATTATATTGAAAGTATTGTTATTTCAGATGAATAAGTCACCAGGCATTCTGATAATCATTATATGATCTTAATTATATCATTAATTGAATTCCAAGTAAGAGAAACAAAATCGCTGTGTACTCTGTAATTTACAGACTTTAGAGTGACTATTGATCTGACAGTCTGGGATTTCTGCTCCCTGAATTAGTCCAAGGAACATGAAGAGATGCTTAGAGTTCCTGAGTTTTATAAATAAAATACTTCGATTATTATTAGGGTTCAAAATTTAAATCCTTTCCTTTTTTTTTCCCTGAAGTATCTTCTATAAAAGTTGTGTGATTTCATCTAGCATTAGGAGTATAATTTTTTTCTGACTCTCATCTCATCCTGAATTCCTATTCAAGAGGGTGGAGAAAGGAGTAAAGAATAATGCATCAACATTATTTAAAAAAACACACACGACAGTCATTTCTACAGGTTAATGATTTTAATGTAATTACATTGAGTCTGGAATTAAAAACTCTTTGTCAGGGAACTACAGTGGTGTACTTGAATTTGGAGCAAGTCAGAAGAGAACAAATGCAACTACATGTAGTTAAATTTGCACAAGAAGTTTGAGGAAGGAGATGGGTAATTGTTTTCAAATTGTGACAGGATTGCAGAGTGAGCATTCTTTCCTTTAAAAAAAAAAATCTGATTAGTAGGGGCTATAAATCAGCTTTATTCTTTGGAAGCAAGAAAGCAGCTCTATGCGTGCCTCTAACCAGTTTGGGCAACTGGCAGAGGAGTGAGTTAGTAGAGCAGTTCCTCTGGGGTTGTAAATTGAAGTCAATGGGACTATGACAGTTCATACCAGTGGAGGATGTACCACCTCGAAGATTGCTGATCCCACGTTATGCGTCGTCCAAGTAGTCCTTGGAGGACCCTTAGGACTGCTGCAGTCTGCTTCTGCTTAGCTTGCAAGATCTGACAAGGATCACGGCCCAAGGTGGGAAGTTTGCTGGCATAAATAATATTGTCTATAACCTCAGGTTCCCGATTCAGCATTTTGAATGTGAATAGTTTACAGGGAGAGGGCTTCTAAGTGAGAGGACAGTGCTTTTTCAAGGGACAAGGGTGTGCTGGGATCTGGAAGAGGTGGGAGGTATAAGGCTGGGAACAACCAAGCAGAATTCAAGTTTCACCATATGATGTTGGAGGAATCAGAAGATTCTGGAAGCTTTCTGGTTCTCATAGCTTCCCAGTGTTTGTGCATGTCTCTATGGATTTGAATCTTAGTTGGATGAAAATGAGATTGGGACCTCTTGGCAGCTCGTAGACGACTGCGGCAGAATTTCTTTTTTTCCCTTCATGTGTTAAAAATGCCACTGTGGTGTGTGCTTGCCCCTGTCAGGACACATTTCTCTTAAGAATCATTGCTGGGAAGGCTTCATGTGGGTGACAGAAAGCTTTGCAGAATGCCTCTAGAGCACATCTCTACCTGAAAATGTCCCCATTCAAAAGGCAAAGAGTCCTTGCTGCGTGGGAGCTGCGTGCTCTGCACAACCAGAGCAGCAGGGTTAGACTCCTGCAGCTCCAGCTGGGCTGTCACGCAGACAGCTCACTGTCAATTAGTGCCCTTTGCAGTGTTTGGCCTTCTTTGTCCTGAAATAATTGCTGTTATCATAGATGTTTTATTGCCTTCATTATGGTTAACATTTAAATATCAATGAAATAGTATGCTACTAAGTCATCTGGGCAATAGCTTTCTGCTAGAGTTATCCCTGAAATTTGTGTTTAAGGAGTGCATTAATTCAGCACTGACTTGGGATCTTTAGAAGGAGGGCTATATATTTGTCGGTGAATTATGGGAAACCTTTGCTTATTAGGAGCAAAACCTGAGCCACTCTCATCTGATATTTTGTGAGCAGAAATACTGTGTGATTGGAATAATGCTTTTCTTGTTTTAAAAAAATAATATTTTAAGAAATCTAAAAATATTTTTGAATCATCAAATCAGTAAAGGCTGACCTTTCCGTATCCAGATGAAGAATTGCAGTGGGAGACAGGGATGTGCTCTCTACCCTCAGTCAGTGCAGAAGAAAGCTTGCTGTCACGTTCTCTTCTGCCTGAATCCAATCCACATCCTTCTGAAATCAATAGAAAGTCTCTCCTGAATTCTGTTGGCTTCCATTGACTCCTGTATTGCCATGTGTGACCTCTTCAGCCATCAGTTCTGTATGGGATTTCATTTTTGTAAGCTGACTTTACATGTGGCTTTTATTTATCAGTGGATACTTAAAATCCTCCAACCAAGCACATAGCTCATTTTTATGTAACAGGCAACTGAGGCAAAGGGTAAATGATATCTTTGTGTTTACAGAAAAAAATGGTGGTGCAATTAGGAATTCCATTTGTGAGCCCTGTTTGAACTTCCCAACGTGCATGTGCAAATGGCAGAGAAATATAGATATTGAGGGGTCGATGCATAGGTGTGTGCACCCTTATAAGAGGTTTTGTTCACTTTCTGAAATTGTTGCTCGTTTTGGCAACCTGTCCACAAAAGACTTTGGTTTGCATCACTGGCTAAATAAGGTCATCAAGCAGTAGCAATTGTATGACCAAGAGGTTCGTTTTGCACTGTGCCACAGTGGGATATTTGTGGTATCACAACATTAGGAGGAATTCAAAGGCAGAACTTTTTAGTCCTACAGATGTACCTTGGTGTTCACTTCCAGTGCTGCAGCCACAGCAAGGCATTGGCACATGGAGACTGTGATGCGCAGCTGACAGATGACATGGCTGGGAGCTGCAAGAGCTTACTTCCACGTTTCCTTCTGAAGTTGACAGTATTTCCCTTTCATCTTATCCAGTAAATTTACAATAGACTGCGTTTGAGTCTTTGCATATTGAGAAACTGAATACACAAACCCCTAATTTTATATACTTATTGATCCCAATACTTAGCTATGTGTTTCCTGTCCAATTTTTGGCAGCATCAAGTTTTCCAGGGGATCTGGAATGAGGGCTATATATTATACAATAAGCCATGATACTCTGAGGCCTACAGCTCTTATGGGGCTGGTGTGGGAACGTGTGTGAGGTGACTGACACAGATCCCTGGCAACAGATCTCACCTGCAGATTCCAGATTTCCAAAACTTTGCTTTTCCTGACATAACTCGCTCTGCTCACGGATTTGGGAAGGAAGGGTAATTTTGCTCTGTTGGTGCAGTTTGCTGTCATGGGTCTGTCAGCCCCCAAGCTGCCTCTGGATCGATAGTGCATCCATCTGGAGCAGCTACAGTCCAACTAGCGAGGTGGTCACGTTCTGTCCTGCTGAGGTGCAGTGCAGTGGCAACCCAAACTCTGGTGTCAGAGCCCGCTCACACACCTCTCCCCCGCGTGCCCACACATCCTGGCTTCACCAACAGGCATATGTGCCTTCCTGTGTACCAGAAAAACAGCCTAATAGGGTATAATCTAATTTAGCTTTAAGCTGCTGATGTTGTAGATGATGGTTTTGCCAAGGGGTTTCTAGGCAGAATTATGACAATTATGAATTATGCCCATTTTGAAGTGGGCAGATGACCAAGGGGGCTAGTTAACGTGTCTAAAACTATTCAAGAAGTTTTGAATAATATCTTATGTAAATACATAACATTGGAACAACTAAGTAGTTAAGGGAAGGGTAATGTGTCTTTAGATTTCTTCAGCAGATGTTCTCTGCAACACATGCACAAAGTCTCAAAAGCACTGTCTCCCCCCAGAGTGCTCCTGTGGAGTGCTGTGCCCCCGTGGAAAGCCCAGGTTGCTCCATACTGTGGTCACCACCCGTTTCAAATGGGTGGCTGTGGGCAGCAGCAGAACTGGCCGCGCTGGGGCATGGACTCATCACCGGCCCCATCAACTCTCATGACAAACTGGGCTACTCTATTCACAGATTTGGTGCACTTGGAACGTGGCAATTATGCCCTGTTGGAGTGCTTTCCATTTCCTGTGCCATCTTGATAAACTTTATAGCTTCTAATTTGCTAGAGAGTCATTGATATAATTAGGAACTACATAAATGGGAGCAGCACACTCAGCTGATGGTAATCGAGTCAGTTCATTTTTCATAAGAAGAGCTAAGGGGGTCCCTACCAGCAGCTGAGATTGTTTTCTCTTTAAGCTCTGCTTTGATAGAGCAGCAGAAATCCTTACGTGCCTGGGTCTGGTCATGTTTTATTCGTATCCGTTCCACTACCCATATATTTTTTCCTAAGGAAACCAAAGAAGGGGTATCCATCCGTCTGTCTGCTTTCAGAAGGGCAGTTTGAGTGTCTGTCCGTGCAAGCTGTTCACAAGCCTGTGAGGGTCAACAGCACTTCTCTTGTGCAAGAGGGAGCACTGCAAGAGCAAAGCTTTAGTATTGCCCTGTGTGAGTTCAGTTGTTCCTCCACTCAAGCTGCACCAGGTTGTCAAGCAAAGTGGTGGCTTAACCAAAAAGTCTGGATCTGTTCCCATATTTGATAAAAAACTCATCTCCTGCACTCCTTGGTACTCAGACATGGTAAATAGTAACCTTCATCCATACTTATGCAGCTGTTGGTTGCCTCGCCCTAACACTGCCTTTCATTAATTTCATGGTTTTAAACTGAAAGAGGGGAGATTGAGATGAGATATTAGGAAGAAATTCTTCGGGGTGAGGGTGGTGAGACCCTGGCCCAGGTTGCCCAGAGAAGCTGTGGCTGCCCCATCCCTGGAGGGGTTCAAGGCCAGGTTGGACGGGGCTTTGAGCAGCCTGGTCTGGTGGGAGGTGTCCCTGCCCAGGGCAGGGGGTGGGACTGGATGGTCTTTAAGATCCCTTCCAACCCAAACCATTCTATGAGTCTATGATTCCTTGAAATGTCACAAACTGTCCGAGGAGTGGATCAGCATGTCTTACTGCTGGCAGCCTGGCAGATGTATTACCAAGAGTTTTAGCAGCTTGTTTCTGTAAATGATGTGTTGGTGAAGAAACTGAAATAATTGATCAATCTATTATTCTCTTGTCTCTGTTTTTTTCTCCTGACAGTACTCTCAATAATAACAACATCACCCGCATTCCTGTTACCAGTTTCAACCACATGCCGAAGATCAGGACTCTGTAAGTAATGTCTTCAAATATGATAATAATAGCGTACACCAACTCTTTGGATATTTGTTGTCTTGTCATAACCTTGTTTCAGTCTTTTCTTGATGCTAACAGTTATGTCAAATCCATTTTTCTATAGGTGGACACCATTCCACTGGAAAGCTCTGATTGGCTTTAGTAGACCAAAATACAAAGATTGTGAAATTAAACCGTATGCATTTGTATAATTTAGCCATAACCTACCAAAAAAATGTCACTTTAAATCAGTTACTCCTTTAAATTCCTTCAGGGAATACACAAATTCAGGAAAAGTCCTGTTTAAACGAACTCTCTCTGTTTTTCTCTCCAAAATCTCAAACTCAACCAAGAGGTATTTAGTCCTAAAAGCAAAGAAAGGGAAATAGTAGCCAGCCTGTAATTTTTTCAGTAGCACTGAAAAAAATAAAATGCTTTGTGGTTGCTATATATGCATGTGTAAAATCAAATTAAATTAGTTAACAGAACTGCAGAAAAATGGCTCTTACTCTTGTCACTCTATGTAAGATAACCTCTGATTCAAATTTACGTTCTTCATTAAATGGTGACATTCATAGATTTTAATGTAAGTAATTAAATGGAAATTAGATGTTTGTCTTTTAGAAGGGAATGGGTAAAGAAGATGAAGGTAGGGGTAAGGTTCCTGGAGTTTTCCCTCTTCTCATTCGGCCACAGCAGTCCAGAGAATTTGCCTGGCTTTCTCATGTTAGTCTTGTCTGTTCCCAGAGCTCAGGGCCTTCTGCTGTTTTCCTTATAGTTTAATTTCGGAGATGGCTTTGTATATAGCTCCCTGGAGACTTACACTGACTAATCCCCCTCTGCTGTAATTAAGGGGAAAAAAAAAAAAAAAAGGAAGGAAAAAAAAAAGGGGGAAGGAAGTCATAAATAGGATTTATAAAGGGAAGCTTTTATATTGAATTCTGAGAGCCACATTTTATAGAACATGAATGCTGACCCACTCTAAAAGGATTTGCTGGAAATTTAATTTAGGCTCTATGGCTAAAAGGGCACCTTTGCAAACTTGCATTTGTATTCATTCACCTCGTGTTCTGTAAAGGTAGTTTCATCAATATCAAGTGGCACGTTTCAGTCTCCAAAGGCTGCCAAATAACACGCAGTACCCTTCTTAGCAGTTCAATGTAGGGATTAAAAAATCCTACACAGGCAGGTGGAAATACAGTGAAATGCTTTAGTTTTCTGTATTTCCTTCCATCTGTTTCAACAGAGGCAGAAAAGTCATCAAAATAGTAATTAATATAAATACAGGAATCTAATAGCATTTCATAAATTCTTCTGCTGCTCCTTCCTGTTAAAAATTATTCCTTTATCCCCGTCACCTTACCACTTTTCAAAATTAATACTTTATTAATTATAATTATTAGTAAAATAAGTTTGCATAGCTATATATTGCTCAATATTTATTAAATAGCTTCTGTTCAGGATTTAGGCTAATACTGTTTTGATTTAACCAATTTTCATTGGTTATGAAAATAACCAATACAACTAACACACACCTGAGCACGTGTAGAAGTGATCTGTTTTTGCTCACCTATGTAAAATATTTATATAAAGATATTATTTGGGGAGAAGTGTTATTACTCTCTCTAGTTTACTGAGCTTTATTTCACTTGATAATCTTTTCTCCTGCATTAATGCACCCCCTCAATGACCAGTTTGCAGGAGAGGAGAAAGCTGTCTGAGGCTCAATGGCTGGATAAGATCTGCTATTTCATGCCTTGCTTGGTGATGCAAATGCAGTCCTAATGGATGACAAATGATGTTCATTACAGTTTGGTGACTCTGCTGTTTTCTTAAAAAACATTCAGCAGTTTGTGCACCTTCTCAAATAGCTCCACACTTAGATGTGACTTTTTTTAAGAAGCTCTTGTTGGGAAGAATGTTACTTAAGTAGGGAGAAACCCTTTTTCTCATCCAGCTGAGGCCCATTAGGGTGTGGAGAGTGTTTGCCTTCTGTGTCTCTATTACACACCGGTGAGATCCATTAGCAGGACATTTGGAGCTGCTTGTGCTGCAGCTGCAGCTGCTGTGATAGTTCTGTGGATAAATAGCTCTCTCTTCATAGCTTTCAAAACAATCTGTTCATTTAAGAAGAACAGAGAAGGAAAAATAAAGAGTATATTCAATTGCTAGTAAGATTTGAAGTACTTGAAGAATTCTTTTAAAAATCACATCTTCTGAGCTAACCTCTTTTATTGAACTATATTTTCTGTTGCTAAGTTTCATTGATCTTTTAGCCTTGATTGGAAGTGACAGGAATTAGTTTTTATTGATCTGCTTTCCTTTGCTTGAAACAGCTTTATTTATGTTAAAGCATGTCCCCCATACCAATTTGCTTAAAGGTAAGTGTCCTGTTCTCTGCATGTGTGAGTGACTGCTGAGAGAGTTAATTGCATAATTTGTTTTAATTTTTTTTTTTTTTAATTTAAGGATAAACTGAAAATGTACCAAATCACTTCAGTGCTTCTCATGTTCAAAGGGAATTAGTGTATTATGCTTTTCAAGTACTGTAAAAAGTCTTTTTGTGGCTGCATTCATTAATATAATTATCAAAAATAGATTCTAAGTGGCTGTTTTGTTAAGCTTGGTAGGTTCTCCAAATGGTCTCCTCTCAAAGCAAACTGTTAGAATATCTGCACAAAAAACTTGGCCAAGTGACAAGGGGCTGTGCTGAGGCAGGCGAGCTGGCGAGAGGGGACACTTTGCCCTGCTAAAATGGGAGAGCCCAGAAACCAGCTATACAAATTTAGTGAGGAAAAAAAGACGACTCCCAGAACTGGAAAGCTGCCCCTTTTTGTGAAATTATGATTTTATTTTTCCTGCCTGCCCACATCCATATGAGGATGCAGGGAATGGCATGGGGTGAGCTCTGGTTCAGTTCCTGAAAGATGGCGATTCTGAGTGTCATTGTCGACTGCTGTGGTGGGAAGGGATTATACTTTAAAGGATTTAAATTAAAAGCTTACTCTCTAAGTATAGAACAAAGTTTTACTTAGGATGATTTCGGCTAGGTGGTATTTGTTCTCTTTTCTTCATAAATGTATTTATTTGTTGTTTCAATCAACAAAAAAGTTCCAGGCAGTTTAATAGTTCATAATAACAAAACGTTTTACTAGAAATCCAACTTGCTGCCATGTCAGTTAAATAGCTTCATAATCCCTAAACACAGGGTCTTCTCGCCATCCTTCGAAAACAATGACATTGTACAGTGCTTCCAGGAGACCAGTGTCTTCCACCCCCACAGGATAAACTCTCCGTCCCGGATTTGTAGTCTTTTCCTGTGACTGCCCACCCCAGACATCCAAAGCTGGGGACTTCTGGCCCGGGCACCACTGCTGCCCTCCAGTAGACAGTTAATTTCTGTGGTGGATGGACAGGGCTAAATCCTGTGCACACCAGTTGTGTGGGGTTTTTTTTAAATGTAATTCCTGTAATAGTAGTGAATAATGCTTTGTCTAACCATTTCTGACAGGGTTTTCAGTCTGTTTTATCATTTCAGCTTTGGTATAATGCTGCCAATGTATGACTCATTACAAGGAATGAAATAATTAATGGCCTGGGCTTTTGTTTTGACCTGAAATTTGGTAGCTATTAAAATTACCAGATTTGCTCCCTGAATGCATCATCATCTTGCAGACTTTCCCCCGCCATGTGATAACGCTTCTGCAGGTCTGCAGTGCCATCATGGAGCAGGCTGGGAAGGGAGCTGTGTGGCTGATCTTCCATTCCAAAGAACAGCCCTGGTGTTGCAGTGTGGAATTACCCTTCCTGGGACAGTGTCCCGGTCCCCTTCTTTGTCATGAGTTGAAAATTCCTGTCTAGAACTTGGATACTTGCATTAAATTGTCTCAGTAAGAAGGGCATGAATTTGTACAGGCAACACAGGAACATACAGGACACCAATAGCCTCTGGAGTGTGGGGTGGGTCTCTCTATCTCCTCCCAAAGGAGAGAGAAGAGGGAAGAATCACCTGTCACCATGTTTTTCAGCCTGAGCCTTGTGTTTAGCCAAGCCATCCTTTGGATTCACTCAAAGGTATCGCATTCGTGCGGTTATTTCTGCTGTGAAATTGCAGCTGAAGTGATTACTTGGAGGAATCTTAGATTCTGCATGCTCTTTTTTCTGGAATGGCCAGCTCATGATTACCTGTAGGCATGTAATTATTTAACTGCATTCTTCCGAGACATTATAAATAATAGCACTAATTTATTTGTGGACATTTGTATATTATATGGCAGTGTAGGCAGCCAAGACCTGACTCAGCTGTAACCATTAACCTGCAATGGTCCTACTTAAATTGTAGTGAAGAGCCAGACAGCCTTGTGTTTAATTGATCTGGTGTGTGTCTTCTGTTAAAAAAAAAAGCCAAAAAACCACCCTATTAATAACTTTAGGGCTGTTTGATCTTTTGTAGGCGGCTTCACTCCAACTTCCTGCACTGCGACTGCCACCTGGCCTGGCTCTCTGACTGGCTGCGGCAGCGGCGCACCATCGGGCAGTTCACCTTCTGCCTGGCTCCTGTCAGCCTGCGGGGCTTCCTCGTGGCAGAGGTTCAGAAGAAGGACTTTGTCTGCTCTGGTAATGATGTCAAGTATTCATTTATCTCTCAGCCGATGGTCTTATATTGAAATTCACATAAAAACAGCGAGCGGAAAATGATGCTGTTGGGTTTGAATGCCATGCTGTGGCAGTGCTGTTTGTTTTTATCGTTGTGAAACTGCATGGGAGTAGATCAAATTGTTAATTTTTCCATTTTTATAAGAATTATTGGATTCCAGTTAATATTTCAGTTCTCAAATTATTTTTTCTAGTTTAGCGTTGCCAACGATATCAACATAAGAAATCAGTTAAGTGTGGATAATTTGGTATTTCTCAAGGGAAGAGCTCTACAGCTGACTGGAATACGAAAGAAAGGAAATAGAAAATGCTAATCTGAGTCTGTTGGGAAATGATTGGACTGTAGAACAGGAGGAGCAGATTTTATCCCGAGGACTGAAACAGGATTCTTAGGGCGCCAATGCACTTCATTGTTCTACAAGTTTCCACAGTGATAAATGAGGCTGATGATACACGGCCAACTCCCAAACTGTGTATCTATACATTGGGCCTGTTCGTCATGTCTCTGAACTGCACTTGGCTCTTTTGTGATAGAAATGCATATTCTTAAAAGAAGCAGCAAAAGAAAGAAAAAAAAGAAAAACAGAAAAATTGGAAAAAGAAAAAGAAATCTGAATTTGGCTGAAAGAGATCTGGCAGAGGAGAGACATGGCAGTGTGTATGCTCTGGGAAAAAAGGGAGATACCAGACACAAGTTTCACAGGCCAAATGGTAAGTAACACAGGGAGCTTCTTATGAAGTGGATGTGAGTCTTAATCTTTATAGACTGTGAGTCTTGTGGCCTTGTGTTCTTTGTCTCTCTCAGCCTGTGAGCCCTAAAGCTTTATTCGCTGGGTACATGTATTGACTGATGGAAATACAGCACAGGTGCTTGTGCTAGGAATGTTGTCAGGAACGGCTTTTTTCTGTAGTTTCATTTACATGTGACAAAGAGAGAGAGAATCGACTGTACGTAGGGAAGAAGGGTTTGATTCCCTTAACTATATCATGGGTGGTAAATTAATGCCCAGCCCTGGAGGGTGTGCAGGAAGTGTTATGGGCACATGGAAAATGAAATTGTGTAGCAGTGATGTAGAGCCACTAAGCAGCTTCTACACAGTTGGGGAGATTTGAGGATGCCCAGAATATCTGATAAATTACATCAGAAGTTTAACTAAAAGAAAAGTTTAGAAATCTAACAGTTTTGGGAGAGGAAGGATAAAAGAAATGGATAAATGAATTAAGCTATTAGCAGAATCTAATTTTACCAGAGATGTAGTGACAGCATTTCTTTCTTACGAAATGAAGTTTCAGATGGGGCATGAGTTCAGCTATTTGGATTTATGATATGGTGAAGGAAAAAGAGTTGTTAATATCAAGAGAGGAGATAATAATTGCTGAATGAGAAATGTAACGTGGACAGAACTCATCTAAACTGAGTTTTCTATACAGGCTGTGATTTCCAAAAGGGAAAAGGTTTTTAACAGTTGCCTGTTGGACTAAGAACACGTACGAGAACTCTCAAGCTTGGCCTGCTTTTTATTAAAACATAAATTAATAAAAACTACAGGAAAGAATCTTCCAGTGAGTCCATCAGCTGTATCCCCTAGCCCTCATTTGTGAAATGAAATATACTGAAAAAGAAATGCATTTGAAGGGCTCATTTTAGTGGAGGATTTAGCAGAGAACTCAGCTTAGTACTTACCAGTTCCACAAAAACCTACACGGACAGCTAGTTTAAAGAGGATATAAATCTTCCCTGTGCCTTATTACAGTTCTTATTCCTGGTTTTACAGCGTAATTTTTTCATGTTTGACTATGGAGTCAAACTAGGACAGGAGGTGAACAGTGAACTGAGCTTGTCTCTCTGCAAAGGAATTTTATACAATTTAAGCTTATATGAATCACTGTAACTAGCCTCAAGCTGGCAGTGAAAGCCGCCTTTGCATCACAGTTACGAAGAGCTGAAATACAATGTAGTGAACTACTCTGTTTAAGTATAGGTTCAGCATTTCAAGCACTTGTGTTTTTATGGAGGTGGGAATATCATCACAGCAAAAGCAAACCCAGCTTTTCCTCCACTGTAAAATGGGCTTCATCAGAGCGCTCCAGTTCAAAACTTGTGCTGTGGCTTTCTTCAAAGCTGGAAGAGGAGAATCAAGTAATTTTGGGAATGAAGAAAAACATCCTTGAAAAACTGACTTCTGGTTATTCTTTAAATCCTATGCAAAAATAGTTGTGGGTTTTTTAAATAATTTTATGACAAATGTTCCTTTGGAAACAAATGTAGAATGCTACAGACTGAGGAACAGCGGAAGTTGGAAAAGAAAAAATGAAACACTGGTAGTGAAGGGCCATAACTGGAACCCAAATTGCTTGATTCCTTCTGGATGCGGTGCTACCAGTCCTGTACTGTGATGTTTATAAGCATTAGGTGCAAAGTCTCTTAAGGTAATGTTGCTAAAGTCAGAGTTATGTGCAGATATATCTGCGTAAACTGAGTCGTACCTGTGTAAACTGAGAGTCAGTGTTGCAAAACTGTTGTTCAACTTGTGCACATAAATTATAAAAATGCTAATTTGGATGGCACTCGTAGGCAAATTGTGAGCAGAGGAAAAGCTATTCCATGTCTCAGTTGTTCATGCCCATGAGCGTTTGGCTCAGAACGGCAGGTAAATATGTAGGATTAAATAGTGTGCAGTTGCCTGGAGAAAGGTTTGCAAATATGTCTAATTGGATTTGTGTTACTGAGGAGGCAGGGGAAAGGTCATTAGCAGAACCAAGCAGGGTTGGGATAGATGGCCCCTCGCCATCGGGAGAGAGCACTGAGTGTTGCTGGCAGTCCTGTCACCCACCAGAGCCTTCTGGCTGCATTCTTCAGCAAGCTGTCCCCTCCTGGTAGCAGAGACTCTCCTCCAGAGCCACCCCTGACAGAGCAGCCTTCCTGGGCCTTTGCCTTAGAGCCATCTGCTCCCAAAGAAATCTCCAAGCAGAGTCTTCCTCCTGCACAGCCCCTGATTGAGCTCTGGGCTGTGTTTGGTGAGACAGTCTCCTAAGAAGACAGTATGTTGTAGAGGGAGAAATTGTGTGGCAGCAGTTGATGTGCTGCACATAGCATGAGGTATTTCTCCCCTCTCTCCACCATAACCTTGCAATTCACTGCCACGTTGCCATGACGAGAGAAACAGTACACTAGGCAAGGACTTAATGTCATGTGAAATGCTACCTGCACTCTGATCCTTGGGAACTCTTTATTTTTCTATTCCCTTAGCTCGCGGAGAAGCATCTGGGGGTGCTGGCTTATGCTTGGTAGCTCTTAGAGCCTTCCAGTCTTTGCTTGGATCAAACCCAGCTTCCTTCCCATGTTCAGATGGTTCACTGTTGAACTGGCTTCTCTCTTTCTAACTCTGTCTCTCTGAAACACACTCTCTCATTCTGCCTCTTTGTCCTCCTCTGACCTCCTTAGGACAGTAAATTTATTTCATTTTCCTCTCATCTAAGTTTTATTATGGCTCTTTGATTTTTCTTCTACCTGCTCTTTACTTATTGAAGTTGAAATTAATCTACATATTGATCAGCTATGTCAAGTCATAATGTGTTTTCTCACCTGCGTTAGTGTGGCTGTAAAGCTTTGCAAACTGAAAGAGTGGCTTCATGAAGCGATACCATCAGGAGCACCTTCATCTTTTCAGTGTTCTGGACGGGACCCACTGGGTAACCTGAGGAAAATAAAGATGCATAATTTGGATGAAATAAGTTAAACTTCAGTCTGAAATTAATGCAAGAGTGAAATCATTATCAGAGCCAAGTGTCTAGTGATTTCTGGCTAAATAAACTGATACTGATTTTAAGGAAATAGTGGATTGATCCAAATCTCTGTTGAAGATCTAAAGTTTCTGATTCACACAGTGAGACTGCAACTGAGGTATAATAAAGAGGAAAATATGTTAGATTCCTGCTGCAGACTGGAAGCCCTAATGAGGAAGCAGATTTATTTGTTTATGTGAGTTCAAACGGTCTTAAAACATAGCTGTTACTCTCTGGCCCAGACCACAAAACTCAGTAGCTCGTCTTGCTCCATTTTTCTCCTAATAACGTCATAGCATATTTTTGAGGAGAAAACCAACAATAAGTAACTAATAAAGTGTCACTCCTCAAGCTTAGTATCTTAATGGGAACATTCAGAAGATGCCAAAGGAAACGTGTGTGGGGAGAGGAACTCCTCCCACCTGCTCCTATTTAGTAGACTGAGCTGTTGTATATCTGCATCACTAGCAGCAGGTCTGCTCCTTTCAGCACGGAAGATTGGTGCTCCCTGGAAACTAAAGATGGGGGGACCTGTTTGCTGAAGGTGCAGATTTTGCTAGTGCTGGGCAGTAGCAATGGCTCCTGAGAGAGCAGAGCAGTTTCTCCCCATGCAGCCCATCCCAGTTCATGCAGAGCAGGGCTGCTGACGGGCCTCAGTTTTCATGGTCACAGGAAGCTGGATAAACCACCTGGGAGGAGAGGGCCTTCTTCTCTGTGGCATGTGGATACTCATTTTCTGCTGTGCGGGACATCTTCATTGTACAGCTGTTTTACTGCTTCTCAAAGTGAGCTTAACCATCTCATGTAACTTTGACCTCTTTCCAAAAGTGACCTGTGAGTCCAATTAGACAAATAACATCTTTTTTTTCTCACTGTCAAGTTGGTTCATGCTTTTTGCGACCATCAACAGACCCAGTAAGTGTTCTTACAATGGAGTCTATGCAGGACTTCCACTGTCCTATGACTTTTAAAGCCTTTTGGTAAAAATCATTCTTTAAATTTGGTCTCAGAAAATTTTTGTGGAACTCTGATAGAATTTGTACCTGCTGTTATAATTTGCTACTAGAAGCTAACATTGACCTAGCCTAAAGAAACATTTCAATACTGTGCATTTTTTAGTTGATCCTCAAATGAAATCCTATAGGAGGCTTGGAGGGATACTAATCGCAATTTACCAGAGTTTGTTTCTTTCCATTAAATTTCTTATTACAAGTTTAAGTTTACTCTAGCACTAGCAGTTATGTTGTTTCATACTGTAAGAATCTACTTCGTGAATTGCTTCATATGTACGATGCAACATATGGTGTCTTTTATTCAGGGGACTATCTTTCAAATCTGAGGGATAAATATGTATTTATTAAAGCCTTTAATATTTCTTTCAAGATTGAAGCTGAAAATTGGCTTTAAATTACAGTAAAGTTAGTTTTACTGTCTGAAAAGGATGTCTTACCTTTTCAGTATAATTACCTTTGCTTTGGAATTCTCGTTTTCATAACGAGAATGTAGCTCTTCAGTGGTTGTTTCTTGATGGTGGGTTGGGGTATGATTATTGAGCCATTGAGCTTTTGAACTGTTGCTGTAAGAATAATAATGTGATTAGTTTTTATGCTAATGTCCAGAACCGGTGGCTTGCTTTATTACCAGTAGGATTGTGGTGTTTTGGTATGCGCTGGCAACACATGGTGGTCTGTCGTGCCTCGGATCAGGGCCACAGCCGTGTCCCCAGGGCTTCGCAGAGAGGTGGCATTAAATGCCAAGGAGCAGGGTTGACCTTGAGTATGTGGCCAAGCCTTTGTGTGAAATCTGTGGTCTTTTCTGTCCGATACACGTATGTGATGGGCGACACATTTATGGATACTCAATAAGAGTAATTAAAAAAAGCATATTGCTGCTTATAAAATGACTGCAGAGTTCCCTAAATGAATGGGTAGTAAATACAGAGTTGCACACAGTCAATATAAGATTCACGTGAATTTCTGGTTTATTGACAATGAAATTTAGCGATGTTATATAGTTGCATTAAAACTGTGGCGGGTGGCCCATGCCCAGCTGCCAGACCCCGCTCTCCCTCGCTCTCCTCAGCAGGGCTGGGGAGGCCACAGGATCGGCTCCACCACCTCCTCCCCCCCTCACTCACTGACTTTGCTGCTCAAAGGGCTGTTTCTCACACTTTTTTCCTCACTCCTTGCTGCCTGGCACCATTTTGCCCTTTCTCGAATACAGCTTTGGGCTTCCCTGACAGGCCCCGCAGGGTTGGGCTGCTCTGGAACCAGCTGGAACCGGCCGGAACCGGCTGGAACCATCCGGAACCGGCAGGGGCAGCCCCAGCCTCTCCTCACAGAGCCTGCCTCAGCCCCTGCCAGCACCTGGCACCGGCACCTCCTGCCAAAACTGATGCCTCAGCCCCTGCCAGCGCCTGGCACCGGCACCTCCTGCCAAAACTGATTGGATCTCCTGGCTCGCTGGATTAATTCCTTCTAATTGCAGGCAAACATGTTTCGGTCAGAAGATCCGTAAGAATGTTATCCTCCAAGTTCCAGGTACCATACAGAGCTTGAATGTACCAGAGGTTTCTTGCAAAAGACCGGGGGCAGCAGCCCCAGCCTGTCCCGGGAGGTAGGCAAGAAAGGTTGCTATTGCCTTAGGGTGTCCTAAATGCCAAAGAATGTGGCCCAAGGGATTCTGAGGCAGCTCTGGGAAGGGGACGATGCCTCAGTCTTCAGTCCTTGGCCACTCATCTGGCAAAAAGCGTTTCCTCGCCCCAGATCTGGCTGTTGGGTGAGCTGGTGACCAGGCAGGTCCCTCAGCTGTCATTATTGGGAGGAATGTCCCATTCTGCCTGACAGTCCTCTCAATAGCTGTGTCACCCTGTAATGCTTCTCATTAAAGTGAATCCCATCCTCTTCCTGAGGAGACCAGCTCTTGTGCTGAGGCAGGGAAAGCCCGGTGTCAGCTGCGGCACGACGGGGTCGGGGGGCAAAGACAAATGTGCAACCAAACAAAATCAAGCTGTGTTTAAAACTCCTTCTCAAATACCAGCAAATCAAACCCCAGAGACTCAAAGCATAGTCTTAAACTATTCCTGCCCCTTCAATAACTTTATCAAACTTCATCGTGAAATAGTTCAGGTTCTTTAATGGATAACCTGTGTAGAAGGCCATTCCAGAACTATTTTTCCTTCATAGGCTTACAATTGATCGTGACCATTATCCCTCATATAGCCGTGTACAGGTGGTATCCTTTGTCTTCCTCTTAATTTTTATGCTTGAATATATTTATAAGTTCCCTGTATTATTTCTGGGCCTATTTTTAAATGTCACTTCATATGAACCTTACAGACTGCTAATACAAGTTGTGGAATTGGCTGTAATGAGATTACTGTCCATAGATGCCATTTGAGCTGCAGAAGCACTACGTCTTGTAAGACTTTCTAGTGACATTATTTTGGTAGTCTCCAGCCTGTTTTGGAAGAGCAAATAGTGTACAAGCCCAGAGAACTAAATACAAACTAACAGCCTTCTTTATGATGTAATAGTCAGTTAAGTTCTGGCTGCTTTGGGGAGAAAATGCCTGTGGTGACAAGGCTGGAGAAAGACGTGATAAGAAAGGCTGAGTGGGCACAGGGCAGAGGAAACATTCAAACTCTTACTTTTCAATCCCTCCTATGGAAGATATAATGGAATACATTTTCCCTGAGAGAAAACAAACTTTGTCATAGTTTTGAAAGGACTTAAATTGTCTCACAGATTCTCTTGCCCTGAGAGAAAACAAACTTAAGGACTTAAATTGTCTCACAGATTCTCTTGCAGTTTTAGTAATCCTTCAGCAGAACAAATCTATATATTAAATCTCAGTTGTTACAGGTGAGCCGGCTTCTTTGTTCTACTTTATTTTGTTTGGAAGTATTCCATACAATTTTGGTGATATCTTCGTTAAATAATTTCAATATTAGTGCTTTTAGGATAGGACAATGTGATGTAAGGTCTGATTTTCAGTGGTGTTACTTCACTGATAAATTTTGAAACAAACGAAGTGGGTTTTTGTAGAATAAAGTAGGCTCTGTTCATTATTCATTCAGACCTTCTCTTCAGTGCGATTGGATATTTCCTTTTTTATTCCTCAGTGTTTGTTTGTAAACCAATTGGTGTTGACTTTGCCTACGGAACGGTTGTGCTCCTGTGCCATGAATTTTTAACAGATAAATTTACTGCTTGGGAATGTTCAGCAAAACAGTGAACTTGAATCAAATAGTGAATATTCATGACTAGCAAATTTTTGCATACCATGAACTTGATGGTATTAACATCATCAATCAGGGGCTCAAATCACTAATAGTAAATACTTAATGCTGTGCTCAGCGAAAAGCTGTTGAACAACCATAGATGGAGATATTTGCATAAACCATTTGCTGCATATTCCTGTAGAATAAACACATTTGTACAGTTTTTTTCTCCACTAGTGGAATATTTGCCATCGATAAGGAGTGTTAACTGTGCAGATAGTCAGTTGTGATTGACTTGCCCATATCTCTCTGCAGGACTATGCACACTTAAGTGTATTTTAATGCTGGGATGCAAACACCAGTCAGGAGCAATACATCTGCTTTAGGTATCTTTCTGAGATTGTATTACTGGGAGTTTAGGGAAACTATAGCTTGTGAAGTAGTAATTGATTTCAGATGTCCCAGCGTTGTAAGAAGTTCCAATGGCTGTGTAATTAAACCACAAAAGGTCATAGTATATCCACAGATCTGCAATACTTGTAGTGTTTTGTTTATTGATTGAGAATTTCATGTCTGCTATACTTAAAATGATTTAAAACCACCAGTGATTTTTAACTGGTAAATCCTGTCAGATTTTTCGCAAAATTCATTAATATTTTTTACAAATAACTAACATTTTGCTGGTGGAAAAGAACTGCTGCAATGGCAATTGGATAGGTGAGGAGGTAATAAAGCACACTACTTAGTGTGCCATAATTGGGTGTCAGTGCAAATGAGATTATTTAGTTTATTTAGTCATTGCGAAATTTATTTCAAATGCCTGTGACATTTAAACCATTCATTTATACACCATAACAATTCTATTCTAATTGTAATATCAATCTATTTGCTGCTCTTAAAAGGCGAGAGGCCAATGAGATGCTCATTTGTAAAAAGCAGTTAATTTCTCTGTAAGCTGCTGGGTCCTAAGTCTCTCCCCTGTCTCCTCTCTCCCCCTAACCTATAGTCTGAGGCCGTACAATGAAGTGATGCAGGCTAACGGCGTGCCAGATATTAACTACCATAATCATTGAGGCTGTCATTCCACTACATCAGGCACAAAAAGCACAGTAATTTTTGTTAATCATGTTCCTATCCTAGCTTCCACAATTTGTTAGTGTTAGGTTTTTTTATAGCAAAATGTATAATTGAGTTGATGATTTTTATCTCTTAGAGAAAAATATAATTAACATGGTGAACTAGTGCTGCTGTGTAACAGAAAAAATGTGAAACTATAAGATGACAGAGAGTATGAACTTCAGAAGGGAAATAATATAAATGCAGCTGGCTTGTGTGTGGCCATTTCATTTTGTTACATCCACGCCATAAGGACTCTACTGCAGTTGTGAAGGACACAAACAGGAATCATGAAATATTTTTGCTTTTACTCTGTCTTTTCTTTTGAAGAAGTACTGGCAGCAGAAGGAGAAATCATTTTCCAATTTCAGATATCCTTCTCTGCTTTGGCAGGGGGTTGGACTAGGTGATCTCTGAAGGTTCCTTCCAACCCTTACAGTTCTGTGATTCTCTAGAGGCTCTATTGCCTTGGGACCCTTCATCTTTCTGTATGCTTACACTCTGCATGCCTATGAAAATCATACCTGAATTTTAAGAACTTGAAATTCCATAGCCTACTTAGACTTGCTTTCTTGACCAGGCATTTCTTTACCAGCTCTCTATAGCTATACAAACATTAAACTCTCTTGGATTTTTTTGTCCTGTAATTCTATAGATCTGCTATGGAGCTTACAGTAGACCCTCATTTAACTGAAACAGTTAAATCCAAATCAGATTTGAAATTCTGTGTATAGTGTTATTCAAGAAAATTTTACCTTAACAGATGACTGTGAAGAGCTGATGGAATATGTGCTAGATACCTGTTGGGTGTGCATGTGTAATACAGTATTTTGTTCTTTGCAAATTAAAAACATAAACAAAAGCATTTGATAATAATGACAGCAATTTATGCGCAAAGTCTTTTTGTTTCATTAAAGTTGTCAGAAATCTACAGTCTGTATTTAGTTCTGCTTATGAAGAAGAAAGAAATTCACCAAATATAAAGAGCTGTATTCATCATGAAATCAAAAGTATTTTTACTCTAAGCACAAAATGTTAGTCAGAAGTGGCAGGAGTATTGTATATTTTGGGGCACTGAGAGAATTCAGGCCTATAATGAGGAATTATGTTTATAAAAATGCTTCTTTTCCACCCTATTTTAAGTTAAATGAGAAAACTGATCACTCATTCTATGTGGAAAATACAGAGTTCGCATAAAGGGAGCCTCTTTCTTTACTTTCTTTCAGTGTAAACTGTTATTTTTTCATCCCATTTTGGTTGCATCTGCGCTAAGAATAAAGACATTATATTGTTTTCTCTATTTTGACATCAGGTATTTCCCTGGTTTACTAATTGGTTATTTGTTTTACTCGCTAGCGATAAATCAAAACTCTGCTTACATAAAAGTTCCTCTTTTGTAGTGGGAAATCACAGGCAAATGGGTTTTGGTCCAAATTCAGGGTAAATAAAAGGACTGCTATTGGCTTTGGTCAGCTATGTGTCAGGTGTTTGTTTGGACAGGATCCAAAAGGCTTAGTGGGCAGCATAAAGGATGTTCTGATTTACCTGTTGGGCTGTCCATTCAAAAAGTTGCTGCAAAGTTCCATGGTATTTAACTGTAGTATGATATTAATTATCACTTTGTTACTGTTGCTCCCTGCTTTTTGTTGAAGAAAGACTGGTGTTTCTGTCTTTTCTCTCTCTATTCAGCGCACTTTATATAATAACCTCCTTTCAAACCATTTCTTTAGTGTAAAGCACTCTACAATACTGTGTCACTCAAAACGTGGAGGTGATGAGCTCAGTTCCACTGGATCTTCTCCTGTTGATTTAGATGCAGTAGAGTCAGTAACAGGCTCTTAAAACTCCAACTGCAATACGTCAGTTTTTTTGATGTTGTGCCGTAATGAAAAGGGAGTGTATCAGCCCTTCTCTAACCCACAGTGGTATTTTGTAGTGTTACAGCTGTGCAAAATGCATTTTCCCCTTGCTGCAAAGCACATCAGACATGTGATGATAACGGGTGCGTGGAAGATTTGACCTTGCTGCCAGCTTTCTTTTTGCCTCCCAGAGAGCAGGGATTGCTCTGAAGTGTTTCATCCCAGTTGGAGAATTTCTCTCTTACAATAGCTTCTTTGCACTTCCCTCACTCTTTATTTTGTTTTGAGCATGGCACCACAGTGTAGGCAGACAAAAAGAAAATGTAAAACTTAGGTGATCAGGTTGTAAGAACAAACCTCCTATTCTTATGCAAAGAGGCCTGTGTGCATTTTGAGGCAATATAAACTATTTTTCTAAGTATTGACAGTTAAAGTCAGCCCGTTGAAGTTTTCAGCTGACATCTTTTCAAACTGTATCTGCCCTTCAAAATAATGATTTTAGAGGTGTCACTGAGTGTCTTTCTGACATTAAAAGTCTTTGAAAACAGGAACATATGTAGGCTTGCTATATGAGTTGACTTTGTTGTGCCTAGTTAAGGGCTAAACCAGAGGGTATGTAGCATAAATCAAGAGAGAAAGTTTATAAGACTGTTCCATTTTTATTTTTCCAATTGTCATAATTACACTGGATTACAAATTGATGCAAACAAATATTTTTGTCACCTGCAGTTAAAATTTATGAAAGTATCAATCATGGGTCTTTTCCAAGACAAACCCCAAGAACGTACAGCTTTTTGTAATTTGACACTTATGATATTTTAATTTTTGCAACCAAAAGTCCAATTTTTCCAACCAAGTATGTTTTGTGATTATAATTTACTGTAATCTAGATAAATACCAGTTTTTCCTGTTTCTATTATGGTTTTGTCACTTCTTACCAACACAAGCCTTTACATTCAGTCCTCTGTGTCTCGTCAAAAAGATACTTGATGTTTCTGGTGTGACATGTACTTCAGAAATATGACTCATCATAAATAAGTCAATAACTGCTACATTTTGATAACCTCAATTAGTGTAGCAAATCCATGCTCCTTTATCTGTGTCTAAGTGTATGTATATATAAAATTTTTAAACGTAAGAATCATAACAGTAAAATTGACATAATTGCTACAGTCTTGAAAAAAACTTAATAACAATTAAATGTGAATCTAATGGATTGACTAGAATGTATATAGAGTAACGTCCTCATGCTTTGCTCTGTAGCTTCATGTCTTTTAGTGGAATTATTAGATTAAAAAAGGATTTGAAGGTTTGAACTCACTTTTTTCTAAATTATTTTGTGTTTTCATTAACTGCACTGTCTAATCTTGAAAAAATTAGCTTTATATTTCCAGTCTTTATGCCATAACAGGTTGCCTCATTTCAAAAACATAAGTCATTGTTGATGATGATCTTCTCTCAGTATGTAAAAATACTCAAGGAGTGTTTGTGTAATGGAAACTTCTAGGCAAAGATAACTTTTGGAAACACTACTTGATCTTAAGGCTTATATTTTAAATCTTTGAATGAATAGATATGGCTGCTGATGGAGGGGACCGAAGAAGCGTTCATGAGGGAAAGAGGTTGGCAGAGTGGAGACTGAGGAAGAATAAGAACACAATAATCTTCTACACATTTTCTCTGCAGTTAATTTGTAGCACATTATATTCACTGAATCCAAATAAATTATTACTTAATATAGTAAAAGAATACAGAAAAAATCAGACGCTGATGTATTTTGCTGTTAAAATCTCAGGGATCATTTTTTCAAAACTAACATTTAATGTTTTCATTGTGTCTCAGGTTCCCAGTCCGAACCTTCGTCGTGCAGTGCCAGTTCCATCACTTGCCCATCTGCCTGCACCTGCAGCAACAACGTGGTGGATTGTCGAGGAAGGGGTTTAACAGAAATTCCAGCTAACCTGCCAGAGGACATTTGGGAAATGTAAGTGCCAGTGTAATCCACTGTTCTTTTCCATGTCTCTCTGGTTTTAGTAGCCTCCTGTGTAGAAGAAAGGTGGATGTTTTGAAAATGTTCTGAGCCGTTATCAGGTATACTGTAGTTGTCCTCTTTGCTTTTGTTCTTTTGATCTAATGGTCAAACCATTCTTTAATGTAAATTAAGATGTTGTTTGAAGTTGCCCTACCCCAAAACAAGATGAAGTTCTTGGTGTATTATGTTCAGATTGTGTTTACATTTCACAAATCTGGGATCACAGTTCTAGAGTCAGAAAAAGGAAATACACTGTTCTTTTCTTTCCCTCCCTCCCTTCCTTTTATAAATTAAATTGTTTTATTTTTAGTTACAGAGATCCCCAAGAGGTGGAGGGATTTCTTGTTAGTTTGGCAGGATGCATGTGTAATGAATTGAAGTATGACATCAGAACACACTGACCTTGCTGATTTTTGCCTTCTGTTTTTTGTCTCCCACATTTTGTAATTCCCAATTCTTTAACGCTTTTGTCACTTTTTTTGTGTTGTGAAGTCAGGTGGTGGTTGTGCAGACTTGTTTGCCTTTACTACCTTTAGGAATTGTAATCATCTGGTTTTGTGTTCATGACTTCATACTACTGTGGTCCTGAAATGCTGTTACATTAAACCAGGTTGCTTTTGGCTAGTCCATAGGGAGCACAGATCAGGTCTTTTCCAATTGAGGTACTTGTCGTACAGGGGTTACTGACATCCAGCTGGCTTTTACAGTCTGCATCGTATGGATTCAAATATTTGTATAGTCACTGGACTCATTCAACTTCTCATTGCTGTAGAAATATGCTAAACAGCAGAATTCACTAGGATAAAGCGTAAGTTGAATTGCTTATGTGTAGCCTGTCCCACTGATATGTCAGGAATGTGGCAGTTATGGCCAATGAAGGTGCTGTGCTATATTGTTTGCTGGTGATCTGCTGTACACCACCAGTCCTCTAAGTCACTTTACCAGTTGCTTTTATCATTTAAGGTTCACCTGATATTTCTTTGGATTGCCATCTCAGCACAACAGTTTAAAGGTAGCTTATGCTTGATGGTGCGTCTCCATGGAAGAGATATATTAGAAACTGGGGCTACAAAGATGATTAGGGGCCTGGAGCATCTCCCTTACAAGGAAGGGCTGAGGGACTTGGGTGTTTTTAGTTTAGAGAAGAGAAGGGCTGAGGGGGAATCTGATCAATGCTTATAAATACTTAAAGGGAGGGTGTCAGGAGGATGGGGCCAGTCCTTTTTCAGTGGTGTCCAGGGATAGGAAAAGAGGAAGTGGGCACAAACTTAAATATAAGAAGTTCCACCTAAACCTGAGGAGGAACTTCTTTCCTGTGAGGGTGGCAGAGCCCTGGAAGAGGTTGCCCAGGGAGGTGGTGGAGTCTCCTTCTCTGGAGACATTCAAACCCTGCCTGGACACATTCCTGTGCACCCTGCTCTGGGTGGACCTGCTTTGGCTGGGGGTTGGACTGGATGATCTCCAGAGGTCCCTTCCAACCCTATGTGATTCTGTGAAATTAAAAAATCAGGTCAGTAAATGCAAAGAATAAACAACAGCTTAAAATTAATATTCTTGAGGATCAATCTAGAGCATGTAAAAATGTTTACAGGTAATACAAACTCTTATGCAAGCTGTTCTGAATTCCCATTACCTGCTTGCTCGCCTCCTGACTAAGTTCAGAATGTATTGGTTTTGTTCATTTCCAGTATATCATGGCACACAAAATAGGCATGTAATACTTGTGTTTCTGTGCATGGAAGTCAGTTAAAATTATCCTGAAAAACAAACTGTGTGTTGCATACTAAGAATATTCAGTGCTTAGTCCTGTCTCCAATTCTGTCAGATGGAGTACAAATTTTTGAGAGTGGCTGGAATGGTTCAATAATAAGAGACAGAGGATGAAATTGGTTCAGACTTGCTCACAAATTGGGGTTGAGCCAGGAGTATTTTAAAATTTTATTTTGCAGTATTGAAAATGCTAGCAGAAATCAGATGATCTTTGTGGCTCCATGCCAGAGTCACACAGAGCGCAGTATCTGCAGGAAGACTGAGATCGGTGCGCTCCGGCGCTCTCCTGCCAGTGCAGTGCACCTCACTGTGAGAAAGCAAATGCAAATGGTCACCTCCGGTGTGGTTATAATAGCATGGAGTACCCTGAAACCTTTCATAAAAGCAGCTTAGATCATCTCCTTAGGAGAGCAGAAAGTGAAGGAAGGCTTGGAGAGCCTTTACGTTAGATGGTGAGGTAGCGAGTCAAGATGCATAAAGCATTTCAAGAAACTTTCCTAACCTGGAGTCTATAAACCTTCTAGATCTATAGAACACTACAGAAAATTCTTTGCACACCATTTAACGATTTAGATCTGTCATACCTCGTGCATTTTAGGCAGTACTTATTTGCGTCTTTATCTGTAGATCGTTTGCAATTCACGGGCTCTTCAGGTGGGAGTAGTTTTGCAGAACTTCAGAGTGTAACCCTCATGAAAACATTTATTGCTCACTTTCTGTGGGAACCAGTCCTGTGAAGATTTCATTTTTATGCAATATATTAAGAAATTTAAGGCGTTCTTTCCAATGAGGGTGGTGGAACGCTGGAACAGGTTGCCCAGAGAGGGGATAGATGCCCCATCCCTGGAAGCATTCAAGGTCAGGTTGGACGAAGCTCTGAGCAACCTGATTGAGTTGAAGATGTCCCTGTCCATTGCAGGGGAGTTGGACTAGATGACCTTTAAAGGTCCCTTCCAACCCAAACTATTCTGTGATTCTATCAGAGTAAGTCTTAGCAAGTGACATCACTTACATACTGTTTTTCCTACTGGTAAAATGGTGCTTTCATTTTGTAAAAGTACTAGTGAAAAAGAGCAGTTAAGCTTATATCCAAGGGCAGAGTATGGCATATACTCACACAGAGTAAAGGATATAGTCACATACAAAATGTTTCTGGAAAGATGGAAGAAGCTGCCACAGTGTTTTCCCGGAAAAGTCCTGACATAAATTCTTTTGACCAAGTCATACTGCTCAGAAATTCAGTTTGTCTGAGGCTGCTCTGGGCTTATTCAATATAAAATCCATCCAGAGGTCTGGTTCCAGCTACACATGGAATAATGAGTGTCTTTTGATTCGATATGATAGGCAGAATAATACTCTCTTGCTGTAATGTTATAGCAACGGGGCCAAGTAAATTCTCTCTGCATGCTGCAACGCACATCTCTCACTCTCACACAGCAGTACGGCTGGTTTTTCCCTTTGGATTTATCTCCCACGGCTGGCATTTAGTCAGACCCTTTTATACAAAGGTGGCAATGTAGTGGTTCTGCCTGAACACTTCTTCCTGGACTCTCTAATCCTGTGGTCTGATCTTCATCATCTTGGAGGGATCTAAATCTCACTAACGATGAGGTTCCTCTTATGGAATAAGGGGTACTGAGGTACTGACAAACTGCACGGCTGGGTTGCTATTACGTAGAATCCTAAGGGATATTACTTAAGATGGTGTATTTTTCATTCAGCTGTTTCTGTCTAGCATTGTAAATACCCATTTCGCTGAAGTACATTTCACCCTATAGACTGTCATCCATTCATAATATTTATATGATAGTATTAAAGCGCTGTGCCTTCCTCAGCTCCACTTGGAGCATTTCCAAGTTCCTTTGCTTGGTTATTAGTTGCATTCAGTCACAGCTTTCTAGTTCTTTTATTTCCCCTTAACTCAGTATTTCTTTGTGTGCCAAATTGTATCCGGTAAGAACCCTTGACTAACAAACTGTTGTACAAAAAATGAAACACACAGCTGTTACTCTAACATGGTTATTAAAGGTGACCTACATTTCACTCTGGGTTTGGGTATTAATTAAAGATCTTTTACTCAGCCTTCCTGCCTTTCTTCGTTAACATGGGTAGGCAGAACCTTCTCCGACAAAGCTGCCAACAAGTCCTAAATTTGTTTTTGTTGATAAAAACCTATCAGAAAACAGGCAACTTGCTTGTCATGGAACATAAACCAAGTATCATATGACACTAATTTTCCCTTGCTGCTGACCTCTGCCACGTGTGACTTCGAAGTCTGTTGTGTTACTCTATTACACCTCTCCCCGAGGTGAATTATCCTGAAGGCCCTCATTGCAAGTATGTTTATTATTAAATCAAGGAATTTAAGAAAGCTAGAAATCTGTATCCCAGCCTTGCTTTTTCATAATTTCATAAAATAGGTAGTGAGAGTGTACAGAATACAATTCATTTTTTTTTATAAAGCTTCTTGTTCAGTAGGGAGCCGACATCAGCAGCCAAATTGACTGAGGAAAAATGAGTTACAAGAAATTGAAGCTGAGGAATACAGACTGTGTGTTGAATGTTATAAAAGATTCTCTGCTTACAAAGTGGTTCTCTTGTGTTTTATAGAGGAGAAATGAACAGTGTATGTTATAGAGAAACACATGAGAATAAGCACAGAAAAGTTTTGCATGAATAGTTGGATGAAAACAAAAGTCATTAAGCACCTGGAGGCATTTACTGAAAAAGAAATACCAAAACAAATACGGCTTGATGGTTTGCTGGTAAATGAACAATATAGTCATTTCACTACATTAGAACAGCATCTACAATAAAAGGAGATGTTTGCATGTATTTAGAACAGGTGAGAGGAATCGCGTGCAAGATAAATAGGGAACATAGTGTGAATGTAGAAGGGGCTTGACCTTGGAGGGGTATAGGAAGGCAGGGATGACCTAGAAACTAGTAGGAGGCAAAGTCTCCAAAGAACCTGTTTTTCTGATCAGACTTGATCGCAACCTCGCAACCAGTGCCTGTCAGGCTGAGTGACAGCTCAGGCCATAACGGCAGAAAAGCTGGGATGTGGTGGAGACCTGTTAAATGGGCAGCCACCAGCTGTGCCTGCCAGAGTCACTGCCCTGCAGCCTGTGGGAGCCTGGAAGGCTGTTGTGAGACACACACTTGCTGCAACAGTGGATTTCAGTCAGCGTGTGGCCTGGGCTGTTGTTGGCTCAGGATGTTGGGCTGGATGGATCTGAGCTCTGGCGCTGTCTGCCCATTCTCGGTCATTAGCGTGTGGTTGATTTTATGCCAGGGAAAGGACAGCTTTCCTGCACTTGCAAATGCATGGCACTGGGAGTAATGGCATTGCTAGCCCTGTCTGTTGTGTTTCAAAACAGTATTTGCTTCAGTGTGCTGCCTGCCAGGTTTGTTTGATGGAGAGTGATCAGTAACTCCCTATTAATCTTTTCCCCGCCTCGCTAGACTTTTCCTCTGTCCTTTCTTTAGAAGAATGGCGTTTTCATGCTGTTTGCCTTCTCAGACTGATCTATTTCTTTTTCTTTTTTTTTTTTTTAAATCATCGCTGCAAACAAGGCTGTATTTTAGGATATTAATTCTGGACAGCTTTTGTCTGAGAATTCAGTACACCTTAAAACAGCAGTACTTCTGCCTTTGTGTTTCTTAAATGTTTGTGTAAGACCTTCCTGAGTGAAAGCAGGGAACAGCCCCCCAAAGGCTGGCCCTGCTGCTGCTGCCTGATCCAGAGCACGTGGTGGAGGGTGCTCACGCTGTGGTCCCCAGCAGCAGGCAGGCTCCTGGGCTGCTGGACCAGTGACCGCTGGAGCTGTAACACTGGAGCCAGCGCTGGCACTGGGTGCTGCTTCTCTGAAACATCTTCAGGTTGTGGAAAACAAGGATTTGAGTAATTGCTAGTGCTAAGGACTGGGTTGTGTGCTGGGATAGGCACTTGGGAGAATAAAGGCTAGCTGGGCCCAGTAGGGAAACTGTTGGGAAAAGAAGGCTGAACTCAAATGAGGAAACAGCTAAATGTATGGTGAGAAAGGTCAGGAACAAAGGAAATCAAGACAGGTTGATAGAAGTGCTGTGAGTCTGAGAAAGTGAGGAATACTTATAGATAAGGCCTGGGACGCCAGGTCTTCTGGGTGGGCTTTGGAGATGTGGCAGAGGGGCTGGGACACTGGGTGGGATGCATGGTGACTGAGCAGGCTGCAGGGCCAGGACAGAGTGATGCAGGTGAAGATGGAGCTGAGGAGTCGCTTCCCACCAGAAAACACACCTATCTTGTGGAGCCCTCCTGCCTTATCACCAGGTACTGCAGAAACCCAACAATTTGTGTAGGTTTGTCCCTGTGCTCTAGCAACCATCTAGAGAGAGATTAACTATTGGACCACACAGGGATTTACTGTTTTAACTGCTGCTCTTCCAGTTGGACATCAACGCAGAGGTCTGGGAGGTGTACTTGTGTTATACATGAGTTTCCTTGTGATGGAATCAGTTCTTTCAGCTTTTGGTTTTGAATCCACTAACTTAAATAGATTATTTTTAAAAAAAATAGAAAATGCCAAAGTTAGTGTTTGTAGCTGTAGTCTTCATTCAGTGCTTTTGTATATATTTGTTGTTGTACACACTTTAATTACAGCTTAGTCTTGTGCTGCTGTTAAAAGACTGGATAGGTTTCTTGTTGTCCAGGGATGCATCAGGGTTTTGTAGTGAGGGAGCCTGTGTATATAGGATCTGATTATTTGTTGCAGAAACAGGAAAATTCTAAAATGGGGACATGGGGAAGATAATCTCATGAATGCTGTTCAGAGACTTGTGTTGTACCTCTTCTTGCCGGTGGTTTTATTAATTGATTCTGGGCAAGTGACTTGCACAAACTTTTCACGGGTGGTCACTAGTGATGTAATCCTGGGTTTCTGGCTGACTCAGCTGAGATATTCAGAAGTGCTGAGGACTCACAGCTGCAGCAAAAGTCAATAGGATCTGCGCTTTGAACACGTTGTGCTGCGCCATGCTAATTACTTTCAAAAGCCAAGTCCCAGTCATCTGCAGACTTATAAATCAAACTCCAGAATCTAAAATATATCCTTAGATGTTGAAACTGATCTTAGATTTCAAACCTGTACTTTTTCATATCAAGCTTGCTTTATCACTGTCACTTAACCTTTACAACAGGCTCTGTCCGGTGAGATTAAGAGAAATATAATTGTATAAAACAAGAGTAAAACTGGATAGGATGTATCTGAATTAGAAACGAGGACCTTTTGTTTAAATGCTGATGTAATTGCTCCAGACAGAGTAAAGAGGCTGACAGTCCCTCATGGAAAAGTGCAGCTTAGGCACCCGTATCTGGTGAGGTAGTAACCAGAGCTTCCCGTCTGGCTTCTGAGCAGAGTAAAATAGGATGGCAGCCCTTCTACCAGCATCTAGGTTTGGCTTAAGGTCAGTTTTGAGTCACTTGCTCTATGTTGGTTTATCATTCTCACTATTGATAGCTGAATTGATGACTGATATTTTTGTAGGTATGAGTAGTGCTTGATTTCAGCGCATATTTTGTATTCCTAGAAAAAATGTTAGAGTTTGAGCACTAAGGAAAAATCTAATGCACTTAATTATTGGGTTTCTTGTGGTTCTGTCAAAACAAAAACAAACCTATTTTTCTGCAAGAGAATTGCTTTGAAAGGTGAGGTGCTACTTGTTTCACCCTTAATTAATGCTTTGCTGACAATTTAATTATTTAGGGAATTGCTGTCATGAGGGTACGACTGTGTTGGGCAGTGTTGCAAACAGACCTGGAGATAGACGAGTTTGTGGCTTTTATTGCTTCAGTGATTCTCTTGGGAAGAAATTACCTTCTCTGCTCTTTAGTACCTGTAGGAGTGTGTATTATAGGAGAGCTGGGACTTCAGTTATCAATCTTGATGAAGCTTTTGTGATTTGAGGAAGGTGATCAACAAATTTTGGGCATTTAAATTACTGGTATGTTCAAAATCAATTTTCTACCGACTAAAATAAAGTCAGAAAAGCTATTCTAAAAAGACTGAGCACTGATAACTATTTATTGTAATAAAATTAATTTTTTCTTATATAAATTATAAATTAACTGCACCATAAAAATTTCATGTATTTTAACAATCGGCTTGGAAGTTTTCAGCTTCTTAAAGGCAAGAGTTTTTTCTTTTTTCAAGAACATAAGTGTGTAGAATCTATAAACTTTGGGGATAGAGGAATGACAGTTCTGCATTTAGCATTGTTCTTCCTCCTAAAAGAAAATTATAATAATTTTCCAAGGCTTCCAGTAAATACTGTAGCTAAAGCCAGCACAGTATTTTTGAACACTGTAATAAATGTTCCATAATTGCCTCTGGTGGCAAGTTTTCTGGCTAGGGAATCAGGTTGGCTCCTGTAGCTGAATCTATAATATGATTTTCATTCACTGCTGTAAATTGGCTCTGGACAGCTTCACATGTCAACTTTGACTACTATTTTCTGGATCTCACTGGACAAACTGTGACATTCACTCCTTCCATCCAGCATAAAAAAGAGTTTTCCATTGTCAGGCCAAAAATACGTAGAAAATCTTCTATTCTATGAGGGTAAGACACAAAAATAATAAAGAAACCATTTTTAGATTAAGAAGCAGTAGAGAAAGTATATATATGGGAAATGTCAAAAATAAGTGTGTTTTCTGTGCAGAGACAGAGTAAGGAAAGCAGGAAGCGATGTATCACAGTTTTAGAAACAAGCAGTAATGGCAGGGAGTTTCTGATGTAAGATCAGGGCAGGATTTATTTCTTACATCTTTCATTTGTAAAATTAAATGTAACTAATGTCATCTATAGGCATAAGAAGATGTTTTTGTTTTGATAAATCTAGATTTCATACGCATAATTTTCATTTTAACAATTTTTTTACTTTCTTGCCTCTTTATAATTGTGAGATTTCTTTAAAAAAAGGAAAGTTCTGTGGAGGTGGATTTCAGGCAGGCTGTGTAGGAGTCAGTAACCTTATGAGGTCTGCAGGATTGGGGTTGTTGGATTTTTTTTGTTTGTTCTTTTTTTTGTGTGTGTTCTTTTTTTCCCAGAGACAGTCCACCAGCAATATAAATTCAGTCTTATTAATAAAAATGAATGGTGTGAACAAAAAGATATATATCTTTTTATCTAATACAAACGTCACTCAAATGCTTCTGTTTTGCCAAGCAAAATGAGGACGTTCTAATCTATAATGAGTATATAACTCCTGAAAGCTGATTATGAAAGCGTAGAAGGAAACACAGGAAATAAAACAGAGCGTAAAATCGTAACTTTAAAATAAAATACCCTAATCTGATTTTTTTACTGAAAAACACTAATTGCCTTTTGACTTACATGTGTTCTTCTGTTTATTTTATTTTATAAAATAATTAGGTAAATACAAAGAATTTGAGGAATGTTTATATTCAAATGACAATTTTTTTTGTTGACAAAATATTATAGGTGGCAGAACTTCAACTACCAGAAAGCTCTTTAATTTTCTTACTTATTTCTTGTGGTTTACCTTTTCCTTTTCAGTATTTCTAAATGTGTACTAAATACAGATGTTAGGGAGTGCATGGAGCTCTTCACAATAAGTCAGATTATAGTTTAAATGAGTACTTTTTGCCTTTCTCTATTTGCTGCTTTCATTTCCACTAAATCTAAAAATATATTTTTGTGTTACAACTTGACAAATATAATGCAAACCAACTTGAAATCTCAGATCCCTGAGTTAGTTATTGCATTGTTGGAAAATTTGGAAAGTGTTCTGGGCTGGAAGTTTCTTGAAGTAATTGGAAATCAACAGAGGATGGGCAGGACTAACCTACTAAAGTGATAATGAAATAGCAATGGGACTTGTTAAGGGGTTAGTCTTTTGAGGACCTAACAGAAGAAAAAATAACTCTCAGTAAAACAAACATTCTGAGTCTGGTTTGTTAAAAACCATTCCTACTTGCTTACATTTATAAAATGTAACTATAGGCAAACTATTGCTTTCCAGTAGGCACTGTAGAAATCATGTGTCTGCCAAGTATAGACTTCAGGCTTCGGATAAAAAACAACCAACCAAACAAAACAAACCACCAAAAACCTAATCTAAAAAATAATGATAAGAAGTCCTCAGCACACGTCTAAGGTTGAGTCAACCTCAGAGTAAATGCTGCATTGTTGAAGTGTATGCAAGAACTTGATCAAAATACCAGTCTACAGGTTTCTCTGATGTCTTCCTGTTTGTCTGCACTGCGTTTGAGGCAACATGAACGTACCACAACAGAGCTGGTGGTTTCATGATGTCACTGCCATTACAAATTCATCAGCATTTACCAGCAAATACCTGGCCAACTGTTCCACTACAGTGTTGTGTCAGCTTAAACCAAATTCACTGGGTATGTCAGAAGGTCCAATATGACTAGCACTACTTTTAGATGAACACCATGTTATCAGGGAACATACCAAAACATCTGGTTTCATTCTGAAAGATGTCTTTGGGTGAGCAGAATTACGTAGATTTATTTTGAAAAGTCACTTCATTCTTGATAGGATTTTGCCTATTGAAGACCTGCCCTTAGGTGAATAGTTAAGAAGCCATACTTTTTAAAACTATAAACGATAGCAGGAGCTTGACAGCTAGACCCTGGAAATCACCACCAAACATCAGAATATGAAGGGAAGCTGAAGTTGTCACCTTGTACTAATATAGGTGGACAGTTTACTGGCTCTCAGCTCTCTGGTTCCTAAGGCAGACTCAATGAGAGGGATTTATAATACATATTATTAATTTTATTTGGAAGTCATTCAGGCACTGTGATGAAAGGCAGCAGTATAAAAGTCTTGGAGAACCATATGTGTTTAGGGTTTTTATAGTGGTGGTAGAGTCTTCGGCTGAGGTAGAGATTGAAGGCTTTAACTGTCTGTTAAAACAAGCAGTAAGCACAGATATTTAAAATGCTGAACGTCCTGCCATCCCAAAGCACTTTGTTTTCTACCTGTCAGAGAACTGACGGGTGAGAGACAGAGCCACAAAAAGGCTGTTCCTTGGTAATGTTGGTGCATAAAGACTTTCTGAAGCATCAGGACTGCAGGATTTTGCCTTGTGCTTTGCAGAGAAGTGCCCTGTGTGGTGCTGCAGTGCTGTGGGTAAAGGGCAATGACTGCAGCTTCTGCCTTTCTCACTGCAGAAGCCACAGGCTCTGACTGCATGACTGCAGGGCAGGATTCCTTCCTTCCCTACAAGGGTGCCTCCTATCCAGGGCTGTCTTTGGTGAATGCTTCAGTGTGGCTACCCAAACTTCTTGTGTATGGTAGGAATACAGCTTGTATTTCAAATGAGGGGGCAAGGAAGGAGTCAGGACAGGGATCAGATCTAGCCCATATTTGTAGTAAGAAGACTAGATTTTAAGTATAATTAATTCCTCTTAAATACTGAAAATATATCTGTGGACTTTTCTCCACCAAAGTCCAAAATGTACGATAAGATACCTTATGAGTATGAGAATATGAGATAAATGTAAGATAATGGTTCAAGCAACTTTTATAACCCAGTTGTTCTCAGTCCTTGGCAAGGAGGAACGGTCTCTCTCTTGATTGTTTTGTGCTCTAGAAATTTCCTCCTTCCTGACATAAATGGTTCTCCCCGACCCTGGGCTTTGTCACACGCTGCTTATTTCCCCCCAGCAGTCCTTAACCAGCTCCCTGCAAATCCCCCCTTACAGGGCAGGAGAGAAGCGAGGGGTTTGTCCTTCCCAACAACCTTCACGCAGGCAGTGTGCATCCTGCCAGGCACAAGTGTGCTACAGGTTACTGCTGCACACTAATCTCATCTTCTGCTTTCTCTCTCTCAGAGATTGCTTTTGGTTATTGGCTGCCTGAGTGATGCAAGCCCAAAAGAGCCCCAGCAAGGGAAGCAGAGCGATGTGATCCGGGGAGCAATCTGGCTCATTCACTCGCTTTCTCTCTCTCCCAGCGGGGAGGTTCATGACTGCCCAATGCAGAGGGACGTTTCTGACACGTCTCAGCCAAGAGCTCGGTGGCACTGTTAATAGAGCATGGCTGTCTCATTTGTAGGCTCTATTCAGCTGACAGCTAAAAATTATCAGTACTGATGCTTCACTCCCTCTCTCTTTTCTCCAAGCTAGTGATTTGTCTATGTTATGGGTAGGTAAGCTTGACAAAACATTACACATTAGCAGCTCAGGCAGTGTTTGAAATGGGAAAATTGCTAGCAAACTGCTCCATTAGAGACCCAAATAACAAATTCTTTCTTTCCCTCAATGAAAGAGAGATAGTTAAGGCCCAAATTAATACGTCTGTCTCCCCCACTCTGCAGGGGGAATCACTCTTCAAGACAAATGGCTTTGTCACTCCTGAGAGCGTGAGCTGGCTCTACAAAGGCTGCATTAGGCAAAATTTTTTATCCTTTGTGTTTTGCCATCCTTGGTGTGAGCGGTACAGGCGCCAGATGAGGAGGTGATGAAAAGATTTGCACCTCAGTGAACTTTGAGATGGATTAGCATGGGAATTTGAATGCTTATTCTTTACTCTGGGATAGTTTTTCATATTTAACTGCATAGTTTCCCTCTGTTTGGTTTGCTGGGTTTTTTTCTCCGATGTGTTTACTTTTTGCTCATTGCTGCAAAGTCATTTGAAGACAGCGGGAAGAAGAAGGACTTTATCCTGTCTCACATCGTGTTATTACAAGAAAAATGTATCTGAATCCATTGGGCCCTCATACTTTCCAATCTCTGATAATATATTAGAGAAGCGAAAGGAAATTGTTCTTGTCTTTTGATGTTGTTGTCAAAGACTCTAAAATAAAGCTTTGAGAGGCAGACAGAGCGTTGCTGCGTGTCAGAAGGGGGGAGATACGCTTCAATTCATCGAAGCAATAGAACTGGCAGCAGGCGACATGGCATAGTCAAATGGGTGACTGAAAGGAGGAACAAAAGCCCCTGAGAGGCTTGAACATGGCCAATTTATTTTATCACTTCTGTGAATTCTACTTGTGGAGTCTTTCAAATAGAACTTACTGTGAAATACCAGAGGAAAATTTCACTGAGTTGTAAGGAATCTTAAATGTGGGGGATAGTAGTTCAAATGATAAAAATCTAGCCTTTCTAGGACTGTGTCTTTTGTGCAGAGATCTCAAATGTATTGAAAAATTATTTTATAGTGTATTCTGGTGATATACACAGACACACAAATGAGCTCCCTGGTGTTGCTTTGCACTAGCGCGGGTGGTTTCATAGAGTATGACAGCACTTCATAGTATGCAGGAATAGACCATGAAAAATACAGTTTTCCAGAGGTCATTTTTTAGGTAAACTAGGTAATTTTCTCTGAAATAAAATGCGGATGTAAAATTTAGATTGGCTTTTCACTTTTTTTGCAGAAAAAAATGACCATACTAGGTAAGAACTCTGTTTTTCATTATTTCAGAGATGGCACCTCTAGCAGCAGTTTCCCATTATATCATGAATAAACACTGGTTTATAATTAAGCCATTGTCCTGGTTTGACCCCTTCTGGTAAAACCTAGTGTTTCCTAGAGATTTTTATTCCTGTACATGTCATTTATGGCCTCAGATGAGTTAAAAGTATTAATACAAATAATTCATTTTCTACTATTTTAGTTGTGTCCTTCACATGTCACTTATGGCCTCAGATGAGTTAAAAGTATTAATACAAATAATTCATTTTCTACTATTTTAGTTGTGTAACTTCATCGTATTTTTCAGCCCATGCCTGCCAATCTATAACACGCATTTATGAAAAAAAAACCCAGAAGTCAGATTAGTACCTTATGCTTTTAAAATACCTGCTTATTTATTGCTGCACTCTAATTTAATGCTCCAAGATCAGCTGCAGTTTGTGCCCAAGTTGGAATCCACCTGCAGACACCCCTTAAAGAGAGCACACGGTGCTGCTTGTTTCTTCTCTTGGTGGCATCTGCAAAATGTAGTGCCCTAAGCATAATGTGGTATGTGTAGTCTTTAGTTCTTCATTCACAAAGAACTTCATACAACAAAAAAATGTAAGGTGCTCAGGTGAAAATATAGCAGTAGATGACAATAGCCTTGTCCATCTATTTCTGGAGAGGCATCTGCAAATTTTGTAGGAAGGGGTGAAGAATTCAGTACCGCTTTGAAAGGTAGCTCTCTGAGGCAACTACTTCTATATTCCTCTCCACCTTTTCTAGAAATTTCATTTTTTCTTATTAGCAGGGATCTGTGGGTATTACAATTCTGGCTTTTTTTTTTTTTTTTCTTTTGGGGGCAAAATTTCTCTTTATATTTCCACTCTTGAGTCACTAAAATTTCCTTGGAATTTTAAGTGATTATAAAAAGGGGCCATGTCCCCCCCAATCACTATATTTGAATTTCCCTGTAAGGACTGCTCTGCCGGTGTGCAGCATGTGTGAACCCCCAGTTTCCATCCCTAAGGCAAGGGAACTGGACAGGCATGGCCCTCTTTTGTTCCTAGAAGTGTCTGCATAGAAGCACTGGGGAGGAGTTAAACACCACACTGGCAAGCTGACAAAAAGCCTTTATGGGAAGAGTATGTGTACTGCTAATTCTGGTGACAAACACCCAACAATAGTAGTGTGCTGAAGCTTACAGCAATTTGCATTTCACTGTGGACTTGCCAGAAATGAAGCACGCGGTGACAGTCAAACGTCTGGCTATTGGGTAAGCTTACACTTGGGCAATTCTGGCTTTTTTTTTTTTTTTTTCCTGTTGGGTGCAAAATTTCTCTATATATTTCCACTCTTGAGTCACTAAAATTTCCATGGAATTTTAAGTGATTATAAAAAGGGTCCATGTCCCCCCCAATCACTATATTTGAATTTCCCTGTAAGGACTGCTCTGCCGGTGTGCAGCATGTGTGAACCCCCAGTTTCCATCCCTAAGGCAAGGGAACTGGACAGGCATGGCCCTCTTTTGTTCCTAGAAGTGTCTGCATAGAAGCACTGGGGAGGAGTTAAACACCACACTGGCAAGCTGACAAAAAGCCTTTATGGGAAGAGTATGTGTACTGCTAATTCTGGTGACAAACACCCAACAATAGTAGTGTGCTGAAGCTTACAGCAATTTGCATTTCACTGTGGACTTGCCAGAAATGAAGCATGTTATATTTAGACCAACTGGAAGGGAAATCTCAGACACTTATTCAGATCACAAAACAAGGAATAGAATTAACTCTGATCACAACCTCTAAAACAGACTGCTACAGAAATAAAAGGCTGCACGCACATTGACTGTACAAGTTGACTGTGCAAACATCACAATATTCGACTTAAATAGCTTCTTAGTGTATAACTGAGCTGGCAAAATATCTTATTTTCAAGGGGATTTTTCTTTTGTCTATTGAAGGCATAGATCAACAGAAGGCTACGCTGTGCAATGAAGGGCTGATGGGCCTTACACGTTTTCTCTATGTTATTCCCAAGTCCTTTAAAAACCATGATTTACTTCTCCCTGCATCTCATTTTATCTCCGTTCCTGGTCTTAAAATTTTTTCTCCTCTCTGCATTGCTGCAGCAGCTCTAAATGACTGGAGTGATTCATTCCATCTTTCCACTATGTTTTTGTATTTCAATTCTAAAGCATTTCCAGCCACAGACTTTAGCTATTGAAACTGTTTCTTTTTATGACATTTTGGAAAATAGAAACAACATTTGAATAATAACTAAGAGCTATGTAAAATCAAATTCTTCTTTCAGTTCCAACTTCGTAGAATTTTAGCTGCCATGGTCATGTAAATCTGTTGTATGGTGATCCACTTTTACGTTTCTAATTGGAATGAATTTTTAGGGTTCATCTGAGGAGAAGACAGTCCTTTTAGCAGGATTTTCTGGAACTTGCTGATAAAGACTTGAAAATACTTCTGGGAAGAAACAGAAATTAATCTTAGTGGTTACTCTATGCGGTATCTTAAAGCTGCTTACATTTTTATGTTAGTGATACATGCACTTAGGAGACTTCATAAAGAATACTTCTTTCAAATCACATCTTAGAAATGAAAACAACAGCATTTTCATGTTGTCTGGACCATATTTTAGAACACCTTCAGTACTTAGTAGTTAAAATAGGAAGATACAGTCCTTTTCTGCTCTTTTCTGCACTTTAACATAGACTGCCCCCACACACCCCCTAAAAATCTGGATTCATATTGCACTGAATTCCACTTTGTTCTTCAGCATGTTCCCACAGATTGTTGCTCCTGAGTCACTCTGATAGTATTATTAATCTGCTTATTAAACTGTCACAACGTGGCATAGATTTTAGTTTAGATAGCTATGTTCTATTTACAACAGCTAGTCAAGGAAAGCATCTGTATTTTCTACCTTAGCTTTGATTAATATACCTACTATTTTTTATTCTTTCCATGACCTTTAAAGGAGCAATTTCCATAACCTGTGACTTTTTTCTATACAGATTTATCGTAATCAGTGAGATTATTTTATTTTCGAAGTTATTTTCTCAGTACTTTCTCCATGTAGCGGCTTTCAAAAGAAAATCTGTATTGCATTAAAACTCTATAAAATTGTTTTATATTTATATAAAAATTTGCTATCATGTTTGTTATTCCTGTCCTAGAATTGTGTAGTTAACATGTATATTACTTTGTTTGTTTTCAGACGTTTGGAACAAAACCTCATCAAAGTCATTCCCCCTGGAGCTTTTACGCAGTACAAGAAGCTTAAGAGAATGTAAGTTTTAATAAGACCAACATGTAAGAGCAATCATGAATCTTCTAGCTTCAAGTTCAGTATCTTTATTTTAGAAACATATTGGCAATTTCTATGTTGAAATCACTGGGGATTGCACAGATAATCTTTCCAAAGTGTAAGCAACAATGGAATTTGGTTCAGGATGCCTAACAGTGCATGAAATCCTTAATAATGCTTAATTTCACTTCCTATTATAAACAATGGGAGCAAGTTAGTTGTTAGTCTGTTCAAACTTCAAATCTGGTTCCTCAGAAAAGATTTTTAAGTTCTTTCTTTTTTTTTCCTCATTCATTCTAGTATCTGTTTGTACCAATTCAGTGTAGTTGACCCCAGTTATAGCAGGAGTGCATGTTCTTACAGAGTAGTTAAGATATTTTTTGTAGTGCGTTCAATATCCTGATTTGAAATGTTTTGACTGTTTAGAAGAAAACTAAGAAAACGGCTGGAACTTGTTTTGTCTGTTTCTTAATAACCAGTAGATACCCAGACAATTATTTCCTTATTAGCTCTTGTGTTTTCTCTTTGGATTCAAAAAAAGTAATGCTGATTTGTAGCAGCACACTCATGCAGATAAGCTGGACGTTGCCCCTGGTCGGTCAGTCTTTTCATTTTTAAGTGACATATGAGAGATGTTGTGACAGTAGTACAATGACACAGACAACGATAGAACAATTCACTCCTGCTTCACTGTAGTATCAAGATGTTGATGGGTTTCACTGGACCAGTAACTTCCACAAGTCATCCAGACTGTGTGGCTCAGTGTTAAATGGCTAAAAAGGTGCCTTTACAGTTCGTGTTTTCTGACGTGAACCGTACTTAATGGAATTAAGAAACTGTCAGCTCATTTCACAGAGGACACTGGATTATTAGATAGCTAATGCTTTTGGAAACTGAAATGAGCTTGTGCTGTACCTTTGCATTTAAGGGTAAAATAGCTGTGTTTGCCAGTCCAAACTTATTAAGTTCCTGGAGCTGAAGACCTGTAAATATGGATCTTAATATTTAACAGGTCAAGTCATCAATCTTACAGAGTCTCTATTCTTCTGTCTCACTTTCAATATAGCTGTATGTATTTTTAAAGAAGTACTGTATTAGATAGCAAGATGGTAATTTCAGTGAAAAATGATGGATCCCTTTTCAGTGACCTAAATTGTAACTTTTTCAGTTCTTTCTGAGGTATGACTAATTTTAGATTTTGGCACTGTTTTACTGTCCTTTCATTTTTCATTATTGGTGAACTCTAGTTTTATGGGAGTTGACCAAAAACTGTTCTTTAACTCGACTAGCTACTCAACCCAATGTGGCCCTTACTATGTGAAATGATTGATGCTAGAATTTCACAGCAGAACTCCATTAGCAAGTTGTGTTAACAGCTTTCTGGAGTATAATTGGCATACTCATTGAGATCTGAACTCACAGTTAAATAATACATTATTGTGCCAGATGATCTGTATCAAAGCTTAGTTAACATGAGAGCATGTTGTGGAAGAAGTTGGGATAGATAATTAGGCTGCAGAATGTGCCATAACACACACAATATTTTGCCTTTTGGTTATTGACCTGTGTCCTTGTTAAAGTTTTATTCCTGGAGGAGAGTGAGGCTCTATATTGGGCATCAATATTGTTACATAAAGTTTAACTGAGGACATTTGCTCCACTCTTTAAGAGGTTGTCTACATCATCTTTTCAGTGTGCAATATTCCTAGTATTATTAACACAAAAATATACTTTGGTCAAAAGACTACCTCTTAAAACAAAAGAATTATCCCTCCTTTTCCTCATAGAGGAAGGATGTGTTTGATATCGCTGAAGTCATCAGCCTTTCTTAATTTCTTTTACTTTGATTTTAATGAGCATTTCAATAGCATGAACATTATTGATTTAATTAATTGATGCCCTGCCCAGGGTACAAGTGAAGAACATTATTATTGTTGTTGTTGTTAGTTTTTTAACTATTATTTATAATAATTTTTTACTCAATTCAGAGGCTAGTATTAGCATTGTGAATTGTATTGTATTTTTCTCCTTCTGATGAATAAATACGCAAGAATGTTAGGTAACAGGTTGCTCACTTGCAGCACTTTCAGTATTTTGATTGTTTACTGAGTATTTCATGCAAGATTATACAGTTTCCTCTTCTCAAATAGTTGGATTACTGAGATGAATTTTTGCATAAGAGCCAGTTGTCCAAGATAATCCTTATATGACTTGATATTGATAGGCTAAGATGATAGCAGAAGATGTATGTATATTAATTCAAGTGTTATGTTTTCATCTATCTTAAGCTTCCTGTTCAGGATGTCTCTTCAATAGCTTCCAGGATGGGAGAGTTAGTTTGGTCACTGGGTTTTAGCAAAGGAGCTGAAATCTTTCGTGTCTTGGGCTTCATAATAATTGCCCACATCTTCTCATCCCTTTAGTAACATGAAGCCAAGTTTATTTGTCTCAGAAGGAAGATTTGGCACCTGTAGGATTCAAATATGTAGTTGAATTATATAATATGGGATGATGGTTCCCCTGATTTTGGAGTGAATGTAACAGGTCCTAGCTCTGCGCTCAATTATTCAAGGGCATTAAAAGAGTCTTGAGGGCTTGAAGGAGGTAGGTCCCATCTCCAGAGACAGAAGTTGTCATTATTGCGTGAAGTACCCCAGCCCAGACATGCCATTTTGAGTTCATTTACATAGCAGTGGTGCTTGTACAATGGTTCTGTAACTTCTGGCTTTCAAGTTCCAAACTTTACGGTGTTGTCTCCTGTTTTGTCTCTGCTTTTATGAAGCTGTTAGCTAAGAAGTTTTGTAGCACAAGACTAAGAGCCAAATACATAGAGCCACTATGAAAGATGTGGTTGTACCTCTCTAGCTCTGATGTTTGTAGTGGCATTTCATGTTGTCAAATTAATTTTACTATATATTAGCAGAAAACACATGGAGATTTCACTGTCTTCCCACTGTCACAGTAGTTCTGTGGCACTGCTACTTTTGTTAAGCATCTTCTAAAAATTAAACCATATATGACTTGGATTTTTACTGAGTATTCTTGTCAAATGAGAGCAGTCCATTCTACGTGTTAGAGATATTCAAGTAATCTGTTTCTAATAATGTTAGTCGACAAAGAGAATATTCATCCAATGCTATTAATAGTTTTGCATTTGGCTGCATCTAAAAATAAATCTGTTTTATTTTAAAACCTTTTACAGTAAAGACATTTAAGCCACACAGTCCCATGTTATAGAGTGATTCTCAGGGTATCCCTGATCTCCTGGTGCAAGTCAAAAACAATTTGTGTCCCCAACTGGTAACTGAGCACAGCCACCCTCCAAGGTGTGTTCAGCAACCTTTAGGAAGATCTCTATCGTGCCGTCAGAGGTGCAGAGACACAAGCATGAGGTGACTAATGTATTCCCTGCCTGGGTGGAATCCTGATAAGTTTATTACATTTCCAGCTAAAGAGCCACATTTCCATTGAGTGATTCAGAGATACCCTAAACTATGAAAATCGGCCTTATGTGATCTAAATTGACGTAGTTGAGCAGGTTAGAAAAACCTCTTTATCTTGATGTAAATCAAGCACAGATTAGGACAATCTTACTAAGGCAGACCAAAGGAAGGGAACAAAAGTACAAGGGCATAATTGAATCCCTTTGCCTCAGTAAAGTCAGAAGGAGATAGAGCCTCCTTATCCAACAGCAGTGGAGCTTGGGCTCTAATGGAAAGGAAATAATGTGTCTAATTATCTTCTAATGCTGATTGTAGTGCATCTGCATGAAGTGAGTGAGTGTCATCACCCAGCATGGCATTTATGCACGTTCAGGCACCACTAGTTATACACTCATTAGCGTCCGGACATGGGGAGAGAGAAAGGATGGAAATGTTGAAATGTAGCAAATCAATAAAATAGTGCTGAAATACTTGTTTCAGAAACTAACTGCCCTTTTTCAGATTCATGTCATTGTTCAGCAAACTCATGATTTCATGTCATCATAATAGGTCATCAGGCACATCATAGATTCGTGTCAGACTTCTGTTTCCCTAAGAGTTACCAGATAAACAGCAAATGCTACCAGGCAGTCTGAAGTTTCACAGAAACCTGTATAACAATATGTGTTCCTTCTTTCACTGTCACAAGTTTGGCTGCTGTGATTCGAGCTGAAGAACTGGAAACCTTCACTGAATGCTCTCCTTGTAGGCAGGATGTTGTAGTAGAAAACATCAGTAGATTGCAGAGCAGTTATTTCATGACCCTCATAAAAGAAGCAAAGAAAATCCCACTTTGCGTGGCTAAATTTGAAAACAGTTAGAGAACTTCATTAAAATTTTGACCAATGTAATTTGTAACTCAAAACATGTATAGAATGGAAAACCTTCTTACTTTCTGATTCCTAAGTTCTTTTTCAAGTGATGTTTATTTAGTCTGACTGGGATCCTTAGCGTGTGCCCCAGTGGAAATAACAGTGAAGATGAACAGGAAATGCTGTATTGCTCCAGCCTCAGCTATCAGGGAAAAGATTTGATAGTGCTGGTACAAGCTGATACCAGCTGTCAGTGAATGCAACAGGATGGCTGAATGTTATGCCTGTAGCTAAGCACCTGGTTGAACTGATTGACAGAATGATTGGATTGCAGTGACAGTCCTGATAAGGCACCCAGTTCTGAGCATCCGAGTCCCAAGGGTAGTAAATTTGGCTTCATGTATAAAGGAATTGTGGCATAGTCTACATTTATGTTTGTGTACTTGGTTATGATTAAAGTGGAAGGGTATTTTCCAAACCAGGAACACACTTTCTCTTGAAAATGACAGCAGGCTGTAACTGAATTCCACTCAGTCATAGCTGAAAGGGTGGAATCTTGCTGGGGATCCCTGAGAGGGTCTGCAGCCCCACGATTTCCATTCAGATACTGAAAGGCTTTCTCTAGTGTCTGAAAACTCCATGCAGAACTAAAAAAGTTCTGTGTTGACCCTCTTCTCACCTGCCTCACCAGATCAGGTCATGGTAGAATTTTGTGCTGCTTGTTTTCTCTAGGCCATTAAAATCCAACCATCTCTGGTACGGTGCCAAACTCCTCAGTGACACTGGTGCCTGCTTTGGGACAGGGCTGGGTCGTCTGTTTCCCATCCCCTTCCCCACTGGTATTAAACAGAGATGGTGTGGGAAAAGTTTTACCATCTTACCTCAGAAGAATTTGATCATCCTAAGAATTATTGGTATTGCTTCATATAAATTCTGAATTTCATAAAGTTTTGATTGGAATTTTGTTTGACTATACTACGTGTTTCTGGTACTTATGAGTGTGTTCATCTTTACATCTCATTTTCAAACACAGTCTTGCTGCCTCAGAAGCCTTTCCCCTGATGCTCACACCATGCTGACACTCTTAATCCCACCATCTTACTCAATGCATGTCCTGCCAGCATTTTCCAGCTACCTTAGAACCTCTCCTATCTGTGTCCTTACATAGTTCATAATTTCTCTGAGGTAATATGTTTTAGTTCTGGTTTTGTATCAAGTATATTCTTCCAGTAAAGTACTGCTAAAATATTTCCATGAAATTCCTGTTTACAAATATATTCTTGTATATATATTTTTAATCCTTCCTTCTCTTTACAGAGACATCAGCAAGAATCAAATATCTGACATCGCACCTGATGCATTCAAAGGCTTGAAATCTCTCATTTCATTGTAAGTATAAAATAGAACTGAATGGGCATTTGGAGAGAGCTTGTGTGTAAGAGAAATAAAAATGATAATGTGCTGTCTGGGAGAACTTATGTTTCAGTGTGCAATTGCCAGCTTGCGTGAAGCATCTCATATTTTGTAAGTGAAAAAGTGGTCATGAAGATTAGGAGGAAGTGTTTACACATCTCTAGGAAGCTTTTTTATAGATGAACACCCCCAAGGTTACTGACTTGTTCACTTCTTCACAACCAGTGCATTAGTTGATCTACTGTACGTGTGCACCTGCAGGCTAAGCCATGCCCCCAAACTCATCATGGCACACAAATACCTCATCATAGCTCCGACACTCTTTAATGGTGGTGGTGTTAATCAGGAAGGAATTAAGGGAAATACTTTCATTCTCAATTTTTTTTTTCTATATTAAAGTACTGAAACTGTACTCTCTTCTGAGGTTATTTTTCTTGGTTTTGGATTTTTTTCAAACTAGTTAGGGAAGAACCTAAGCTTTTAAGAAAATGTTTATAAATTTTAACTGCAATTACTACTTTATTAATCTGGAAGGGGACTAAAGTATGACTTCATACAGAAGATAAAAAGAAGGTAGGATCTCTTGGCAACCATTTTCTTCTCTTTATAGGACACAGAAACTGCTTTGGCACCAAGTTGAATTTAAATGCAGCTATATTTCAACCTAGCTACCCGCAGCACTATTAAACAGTGGAGCTTTAAATGGGTAAAAGGAGCAATACAAGGTCAGAAGCTGCATATGGAGAATGAACTAGAATAGAGTGTTAGAAAGAGCCTGAGGTTGAGAGAAGAGGTTAAGCTCAACTGGAATGGTATTTACCTGCTATAATCTGAAATACAGTTTTAAAACATTTAGCTCATTAATATTCATATAACACAGCTTGATTTTTTAAAGTATTTTATTTCTAATTTTTTTAATATTTTATTCTCTGAATACTGGATAATTCTAGCAACCTCTATAACTCGTTGACTAGTGCTAATATTAGAAGGGTATTCAGTACTAAACATATATGTTGCAGGAAACTTCTGAGCCAGCATGCAGAAGGATGGGCCTTTTTTTGTGCCCTGAATCCGGCTGGGAGAATGGCAGAAATAATAATATATATTAAGTGTTAGCCTTTGTTGACTAGTTAGGGCAGTGTTATTCAACATGCTGTGGAAATGGTGAAATCCCTCAATGCTCTCTGAAAACGATTCAGTTAGAGAATGACATTTACTGAACACTACGGTTATGGCTTAGTATGGAACTGCTGCTGATGCTGCAATGCTACAGCTTTGTGGTCTTGGCAAACCTCCTGGCTAGGAGCAAGCTGGACAAGAAGGCATTTTCACTGGGGTTGACATCCCAAGTCAGAAGTTACTCAGCTTTAGCTATAGCTATTTCAGATACCCCCAGGTGGCCTCAGGAGTGAGACAGAACACGTCAGAATGGACAGAGAGGAAATGAGAATATAAACTGGAAAGGAATTGATAGTGTTTTGACTTGCACACAAAAGCAAATGAAAGGACTGTGTATTCTCTGCACAGTTGTCCAAGATGATATTTCAAGTAAATGATGTTTAAATATGTTTATATCCAAGTGGGTAAAATAGTGCTTAAGTTAATGCTGGGAGATTACAAGGGGAAAGAAGGAGGGCCGAGAGGTGAGATGCAGCACAGGAAGGCCTATAGTGAGGGAACTGCCTCTGAGCAGTCTTTCCTTTGTTCAGTGCTTGTCTCTGCCTCAGTTTCCTCCTACCACAGCCTCACAAACCTGTTGTAATACACAATCTACTTCTCCTCTCTTTGGCAGACAGGTTTCTAGGACAGTATCAGCTCTACCCATAAAACTGCCAGCCTCCTCTAGGTTCAGTTGTCTATTGTGCTTGCCACTGGTTTTTACTTTTTTTTTTGAAAGGTTTTGCTCTTGCTGTTCATCGCAGGTAGGTCTTACAAATGGTTTTGCTGTGGCTGATAGGCAAGAGTTAGTTTCCTGATGTTTCATGATATGTCAGCCAGACCTCTGGTAGTTTCTTCCCTGCTGGTCACTTCTGCAGTTGTCTCAGTTTCTGAGCCCTAGGTATCTTTATGGGGCAAGAATATCTGCTGGTCTGCAGAATCTGGGTTTCTGTAAAGTAACCTCCACCAAGTTTCTGCTTCTGAGAAGTAGAGGATCTTCTTTCGTCTGATGTCTGCTATAGCCACCAATCCAGTTCTGTCACCAGCAGAAAGACCAGTGTAAGTGCAAGAGAAGATGACTACTTTGAAGTGCCAGCCCTCCCAGTCAAACTGCCCAAGGGGAAAAAACAAGGAGGAGAAATGAAGGCAGTTTGCTTACCAGTGTTTTCTCTTTTAAGTGACTCAGTCCTTTTGGTGCCTGAGGGCCCAATAACTTTACTCAGCTGCATGCCCTGAAGGAACACTGCTCTGCATACAATGCTTCAGTTCAGCTGAGAGGAACTTCTATTTTTCATATATGTAAGTCAGATGTGATTGGTGACATACATTTTAATGAGAGACCATTGAGGTTTAATCTGCGCACAGAGCAGCTGGACTTTTCAGCTAGCTGAGTTAAAACAAGTATAAAGGAGGGGAAAATATTAATGCACAAATGAAAGTAAGCAACTTTGTTTCTATTAAAAATGAAGTGCTGCTGTACTGCCTAAAATGCCTTTTTCCCCCTGCATTATTCCCATTTTCTGCTCCTGCCCTTACTCCCTGCTTGCATGCAATTGCAGTGCTCCCTATGGGCCTAAGAGAGTGAAAGTGCTTATCTGGAAGACAGCCAACATCGTTAGCCTGGCTGGCTAATGGAGGCCTATCTATATATAGTGGGTTGCTACTCTACTTTCTTCTGAAGTTAACTTAGGTTGGTGTTTCCAGGCAGAACTGTTTCTCAGAGTACTCTGCCTATTGTGCCTATGTAAAGATGGAAGTAAAAATGCTGTTTTCAAAACACAGGGATGTTTATTACAGAAGCAGTTTCCCCAAAAATATGTAAAACTTAAATCTTTTAAACGTGCGAAGCAATACATATGCTAGCAGGTCGTAAGTTTTTATTTTAAATCTCTATATTTTTTTAAAAGAAATCTACCTGTGGGAGTCAAACAGTTCACAGAATCTTAACACTTTAAATTAGCCATTTCTACCTTTGGTTTTCTCTGCATTTAGCAAAAGAAAGGCAAGCTTGTTCTTTTAAGGACTCAAGATTTCTCCATTCCCCACACACAGGAAAAAATAATTGTTTTCTCCATGCCCATTTCTCAGTTCTCTGTGCTTTTAATGACCATGCGGAACAAGGAATTTCTGCTCTTTTTTTCTTAGAAATATTTGGGCATGTATGTAACTTTTTTTTTTCCTGGTTGTGACAACAGTTAAGGAACTGGAGTCATTCTTCAAGAACATTTTTTTTCTTCCTGGAGTTTTCTGGCTTTTCCTTTTCCCCTTGTTGTGCCACATGTACGTGGCACTGTGATTCATAGGTCAGCTCTGGGGCTGTGTGTTCTGTGGATTTAATGCTGTTACAGGGTCTGAAGCTCCCTTTCAATATTTAGGCACCAGGGCATAGATTCTTACCATATTTTTGGTATGAACCAAACTTGAAACTGGTTTACGGACAGAACTGAAGATACCATAAGATCCAGCCTCCAGTTTTGAGAGAACAGAGTTATGGAGAGCTTGCTGGAAAGCCGTTGCGGAGAATGGAGGGTGTTGTGGATCAAGGCTTGAGAAAAAGGGTCTTCAGTCTTAAAGATGCTACTGTGGGATTTGAGAGGAAGACGTTTCGTTGCATAATTTCAGTGATAGCTGTTGGACAAATGAACTGCTTGTCTATAACAAAGTCTCTCCTCTTGGAAATTGGAAGTATTTTTCTGTCTCAAAGAGATGATACAAGGGTGCATACACTTGGCTGTGAGATGTAGTGATACTGCAGTTACTTGGGACTACATGAAATATCCAAGATGAGAAACAAATAATTAGAATTATTTGAATCTAGAAAAACAGTGAGCAGCACAGATGTAGCTGAGCTGGGGCAAGGTAGCCATGGCTTTTGTGTTGAAGGGATTAGTCTTGCCATCCAATACTTCTCTCCATATAAACATGCGAGCAAATAGTACCCTTGCATTGAGAAGTGTGGCAAAATAGGTTGTTTGCAAAAGGATGTGTTATCTTAATTTTAAGCAAAAGTTTGACAGATGTTCTATTTGTCATACATTGTGTTTGTGTTACATAGTTAGAATTGCACTTTTCTGCAGTTGGAGCAGTTATTAACTCAGCGCAGAACATGGGGGCTAAATTATGAATAGTTTCATGTTTCAAGATTGCTGCATGCACTTTCTGAAGTAAATTAGTTTTTCATTTAATCAACTCAAAATCTGTCTAATATCAACGAGAGGATTGTGTCAGCATTTGGTTATTGTTAATAGTATCAAAGATAAATGTTATTCTTGGGGTCAGTAAACTTCCCACAAATGTAGGTTTGGAAGGCCATATCCAGACTGTCTGGGGACGTTTTATGAGATATGACAAAATAGTCTAAGCCTTCAGTGTGTTAAACTGAATGAATAAATTTTAGACCACTGCAGAGGGAGAATTCCTTTGCTTTTGTTAATATACTGAATTAGGCTAGTGAACAGTTTAAAAGCTGAGATCAGCCTGGGCACAAAGACAAGAGACAGCTTAGATTTTGACATACCAGTCCCATTTAGACCATCATCTCCTCGGCGGTGATATATGTGGTGTCATTCATGGTGATTTGAAATCTGCAATAAAACACTGTCTATTGCAATAACTGCCAAACTTATTTTAAGGTAACAAATTGCTTTGGATAGTTTTACTGTGATTTATTTAGCCTAACTTGTTCTGAAGAAATATGAAATAGTGCAGGGAAAAAAAATTACATGTCTGAGTTTCTTTCAGATATTAGAAATTTATTGCTGTTTTTACCCCTATCAATTCCTCCCCTTTTGAAAACTTGAATTCTTATTGAGCCTGCGCCATTGTACGTAGCTTGGGAAATATAATTCTTCCTAGCAAGAATTGTTTTCACAGCGAAGGAAAGTTGAAAGCGTTCTGAGGACTGAAAAAGACATAGCATAAAGTCAAAATTTGACACTTCAGTAAGAATGTTTGAGCCAAGCCAAAATAAAGGAACACTTAGCTGGAAACCATATGGTCTGGAGTAAGGGATTCTGTGCTAGGCTTTCATACTCCCAAAAAACTCTGTATCACCTCCCAGGGAAAATATATCTATATTCTGACTTAGCAAAGCAGCTAAACAGCAACTACATTTGCAAGTAAGGTAGGCCAATGAATGGCAATTGCTGTTTCACACCCTTAGAAGGTGGTATGCTGAACTTCAGTGCATACGAAAGGCCAAGTGTTGGTGAAGTCTTTGCAAATTCCTTAATTTTAGGATTGTTCAAGAGGTCAGAATGTCTAGAGAATATGAAGAATCAGTGAGACTTTTATGTTTCATGACCCTGCCGCTGAAGGTCTGTTAAATCCTTACTTACATTCTCACCTAAGCTAACATGCTTGTTGCTATGTGTGCTTCCAATACTGTCTCTGTCTGGTACATGGCAAGCTTTTAGATGAATCTATGCAGTGACTCTTTTAACCATTTAGTCTTTATTTTTAAGTACTTAGAATATCAGTTGGATTTATCTGCAAAACTTGAAGTGTAGTACTAACAACTAATTGTTTAACTGGAAATTTAATATTTAATTGTGTCTTGCAATAGATACATTTTTTTTTGATTATTCAAATATGCCAGAATCCGGCTGAAGAAACATAACACCTCATTATGACTTTCATATATTTGTATAATTTCTCATTGCAGATCCATAATAACTCTTCAGCTGAATAGGGTGCTTTTTCCAGGGATCTCCTCCAGTGCTTACAGAGCAGCCAGGGGTCTGTGCTTTATGCATGTTGTCCTTCCCGTTGTTTGGAAGGTTGATGGCAGCCTGAAAACTGCTGCAAGTTGTGAGCCAATCTGGCAAGTGCTTTTGAAGAACTGGAGCTTGTGGTTTGTGGCCGTGCGGAAGCAGTTAGCTGTGAACTGGCAAGCTGATGGCTCTGCGTGCCTCTGAGAGTATAGCCCTCAGATGGCTCAGCTGCACCTGCGCCCTCATAGCAACTTGCTCATGTTAGAAAGCCACCTGCAAAAAATTTGGGAAAGGTTTCCCTGAGTTAAAAATACAGTGAATGATTGTTCACACTGGTCATTCTGGTATTAGAGATACCTGCCTTGCAGAAAAGACAAGAATAGAATTCATGCACTGGCAAGTCTGATGTGGTTGTACATCTCTGTCTAGGATGGTTTTCTCCATCTTTGTAAGAGAGACTCCCATGTATGATGAGAAGAGAAAGAAAGGAACAGTAAGAATAAGGATACCTATTGGTGTCTCAGTTGGTTTTGGCTTAAGATTTTAAGATTAGCATTGTGATTATAGAATTAAGCTGTAACTCACTTTTCTCTTTCTCCCAAACTGTACATCATGTTTAGGGTAGTATCTTCTCCACCTGACAGTGAATGGTATTTGTCAGACCTGTGGCTAACTTGGTCCCCAGCAAAGTTGAGAAGCAAATGAACAATCAGAAGCACATAATAAAAGTTTTAGCAGTTTTGTGTTCTAATAAAAGTTGGTTTTTTTCACTGATTCACTGTCTATTGGCAGGAACTACTGAACCGATTTTATTTTTATTACATATTAACTTTGTTAGTGCATTTTTAATAAAAAATATTTGGGGTCTGAGATTTCGGGGCGGGATAGAAGAAGGGTTGTATTCCTGTGCCAAGCTTGCTCAGTAGCCAAGACCCCTGCATGTCCTGCAACATATGTGAGGGATGCAAGTGAACATACATGTTTAGAACTTGTCATGCCATAGGCAAATCTCCTAGAATTTATCTCTGTTGGTAAAAGCACTGGAGATTTAAATGAAGTTCTTGAATTGACTTGACTGAGTTTGCTCTTATATGGCATTTTGGAGTGGTTTGTTGGTTGGTTTTTGGGGGGTTTTTTTGAGGTTTTTTTTATTTGGTTTACTTTTTCCCCAAAGCTGCTATCCTGGAAACATTGTGGTGCATGGTAGTGCGATGGGCAGAGTGACAGGACAGAGGGAAGTGGCTGCAATAGTGGAGCATACTTTCACTGGCCAGTCTTTTCTGCAGGCTAACTCATTCCTAGTACTGTTAGCAGTGCAGCAGCTGGTACACTCAGAACAAAAGCATCTTGGATCAAGAACCTGACCAATATTCATATTTGTTGGTATGAGTAGGCTTTGCTCCTTTTTTCTTAAAGAGAAAAAGCAAGAAGCAAAAGTTTCTGTGCTTTCTATTAGAGTAAACGGAAATAAGAAACTCAAGAAATGAGATGCAATGTGTTATGTATCTCCCCTCCCTTCCTCTTTGCTGCTCTCCTTAGGATGGTTTGACTTCAGCTCTGGCGTGGCAGGCAGACAATGGCATTAGCTAATTTGGCTCTGTGTAGTGCTGAACATGAATATGAATTAGAGACAAGTGCCTGAGTTCTCATACTGACTTTTGTTTAGCTGTTAATTTGTTCGAATGTTAATGTGCCACATGCACATAAGCCCAATTAGGTTTGAAAATGCTTACTTTCTTTTCATGGCTTCTAAAAATTGAAGCTTTGTTTTATCTTATCAGCTATTTTAATCAGTTTTATTTTGCTCAAAATAATAAAGAAGATGTATAAGCACACCCAAGGTTTCAAATTCAGTGGAGCACTGCACTATGACCTTCCGACTCTTAAATTAAAAGCAAATGAAAAATTACTTTAGAAGAGTCTTACTTTGATATTTGCATTTAGAAGGACCATAATTAATAACTGCACTGAGTGTGAGTGTTGAGATTTGTTTTTACTTCTGCAGCCAGAATAACCCTTTGTCTGGAGTGGGGATTTTTTTTACTTCTTTCCATGGGCATTTTGTAAATCTTAGCTTCGGAACTCTTATGTGCTCTAGTATTATGCGTTATTGGTCAGCATTGATGATCCTGCTATTTCTCAAAACTAAGGAAGATGTTCATCTAACATCACAGAGTTTATAATCTGAATTTTGTATACAGGTGATATACTGGATTCTGTGGGCATTAATTTAATATTTTAACCTTTTATAAATATTTTATTTGCAGAGGTTTTGCTTTTGCTTCCTGATACAGGTGCTCCTGCCAGATCGTTTGTTGCAAGTTGTGAGCCAATCTGGCAAGTGCTTTTGAAGAACTGGAGCTTGTGGTTTGTGGCCGTGCGGAAGCAGTTAGCTGTGAACTGGCAAGCTGATGGCTCTGCGTGCCTCTGAGAGTATAGCCCTCAGATGGCTCAGCTGCACCTGCGCCCTCATAGCAACTTGCTCATGTTAGAAAGCCACCTGCAACAAATTTGGGAAAGGTTTCCCTGAGTTAAAAATACAGTGAATGATTGTTCACACTGGTCATTCTGGTATTAGAGATACCTGCCTTGCAGAAAAGACAAGAATAGAATTCATGCACTGGCAAGTCTGATGTGGTTGTACATCTCTGTCTAGGATGGTTTTCTCCATCTTTGTAAGAGAGACTCCCATGTATGATGAGAAGAGAAAGAAAGGAACAGTAAGAATAAGGATACCTATTGGTGTCTCAGTTGGTTTTGGCTTAAGATTTTAAGATTAGCATTGTGATTATAGAATTAAGCTGTAACTCACTTTTCTCTTTCTCCCAAACTGTACATCATGTTTAGGGTAGTATCTTCTCCACCTGACAGTGAATGGTATTTGTCAGACCTGTGGCTAACTTGGTCCCCAGCAAAGTTGAGAAGCAAATGAACAATCAGAAGCACATAATAAAAGTTTTAGCAGTTTTGTGTTCTAATAAAAGTTGGTTTTTTTCACTGATTCACTGTCTATTGGCAGGAACTACTGAACCGATTTTATTTTTATTACATATTAACTTTGTTAGTGCATTTTTAATAAAAAATATTTGGGGTCTGAGATTTCGGGGCGGGATAGAAGAAGGGTTGTATTCCTGTGCCAAGCTTGCGCTGCAGCCGAGACCCCTACATGTCCTGCAACATATGTGAGGGATGCAAGTGGACATACATGTTTAGAACTTGTCATGCCATAGGGAAATCTCCTAAAATTTATCTCTGTTGGTAAAAGCACTGGAGATTTAAATTAAGTTCTTGAATTGACTAGACTGAGTTTGCTCTTATATGGCATTTTGGAGTGGTTTGTTGGTTGTTTTTTGGGGGGTTTTTTTGAGGTTTTTTTTGTTTGGTTTACTTTTTCCCCAAAAGCTGCTGTTCTGGAAACATTGTGGTGCGTGGTAGTGCGATGGGCAGAGTGACAGGACAGAGGGAAGTGGCTGCAATAGTGGAGCATACTTTCACTGGCCAGTCTTTTCTGCAGGCTAACTCATTCCTAGTACTGTTAGCAGGGCAGCAGCTGGTACACTCAGAACAAAAGCATCTTGGATCAAGAACCTGACCAATATTCATATTTGTTGGTATGAGTAGGCTTTGCTCCTTTTTTCTTAAAGAGAAAAAGCAAGAAGCAAAAGTTTCTGTGCTTTCTATTAGAGTAAACGGAAATAAGAAACTCAAGAAATGAGATGCAATGTGTTATGTATCTCCCCTCCCTTCCTCTTTGCTGCTCTCCTTAGGATGGTTTGACTTCAGCTCTGGCGTGGCAGGCAGACAATGGCATTAGCTAATTTGGCTCTGTGTAGTGCTGAACATGAATATGAATTAGAGACAAGTGCCTGAGTTCTCATACTGACTTTTGTTTAGCTGTTAATTTGTTCGAATGTTAATGTGCCACATGCACATAAGCCCAATTAGGTTTGAAAATGCTTACTTTCTTTTCATGGCTTCTAAAAATTGAAGCTTTGTTTTATCTTATCAGCTATTTTAATCAGTTTTATTTTGCTCAAAATAATAAAGAAGATGTATAAGCACACCCAAGGTTTCAAATTCAGTGGAGCACTGCACTATGACCTTCCGACTCTTAAATTAAAAGCAAATGAAAAATTACTTTAGAAGAGTCTTACTTTGATATTTGCATTTAGAAGGACCATAATTAATAACTGCACTGAGTGTGAGTGTTGAGATTTGTTTTTACTTCTGCAGCCAGAATAACCCTTTGTCTGGAGTGGGGATTTTTTTTACTTCTTTCCATGGGCATTTTGTAAATCTTAGCTTCGGAACTCTTATGTGCTCTAGTATTATGCGTTATTGGTCAGCATTGATGATCCTGCTATTTCTCAAAACTAAGGAAGATGTTCATCTAACATCACAGAGTTTATAATCTGAATTTTGTATACAGGTGATATACTGGATTCTGTGGGCATTAATTTAATATTTTAACCTTTTATAAATATTTTATTTGCAGAGGTTTTGCTTTTGCTTCCTGATACAGGTGCTCCTGCCAGATCGTTTGTTCAAAAAGAAGTCTTTGAGTCAGCCATTTGGATGTTGTTTTAGAGTCCAATGAAATTTGGTGACTTGAATATTATCTCATATTTTGAAATTGCTATCTAAACGGACCTGCTTGACTTTTAAAAGTTCCACCATCGTTTCTGTCTAGTTTTGGGCAGAGTATAAAAATCTGGGTTCTTTGCATGAGAGTTTGTTGAAGCAGGAAATTATGTGTGCCTTCTGAAGCTGAAACTAGGCAACAATTAGAAAAATTTAGTAGTGCTAGCATTCATTACAGAAAACACTAATTGTAACAGCACATTAAAAGCCAACCTCCTGACTCTGTACGAGATAAAGAGAAATTATGTTACATTTGTTTAGAGAAAGTATAATGCTAGATGGTCATTAGTTTCTTGAGTAGAGGTTCAGTTCCTGCTAAACTACAAAAGTAATGAAAAATGAAGTTTCAAGTTCAGATTTTCATATCTAAGTGGTGTTATTTTATTTATATTCTTTTTATTTGGGCTCAGAAATGAGCTGATCTAGGAACTCTCCCACTTCCAATGACTGATGGAGTACACTGAAGTGGTGATACTCTGGGAAGGCCAGAGGGTATTGTAAATGGTCCATCATGTTAAGTGTTTGTTTTTCAGTGTGCTCAACTCACCATAATATTTTAAATGCTGAAAGACAATATAAGCCAAAATTTCAGCCAGCATCCAAGCCTCACATGGCTGTTTGATTAATTGCTAGTATATTCTTACATATTAAAAAGTTAGGGAATTAACCAGTTCCGTGACACATAAGCAACAAAGTTTTGACATGATCTGATTTAAAACCATTTACTACGTCTAATGTAGAGCATAGAAGTTACATAATTACTGTTTTTCCAAAATGTAAGTCTATTAAATAGTTTAGGTAAGTTGTAAAACGTTCAGAGGGAAGGTAATCTTCTTCCCTTTTACCAGGACCCATATAAGCTCCTGACGCACTTTCTGGTTTTGACAAATTTTATCAACTTCCAGAAACGACAGGAGAAAATACTTTAGCTGTGACTGACACTGAGGTGTTCCTTCATAGATGATTTTGCTCTGACCCCTAGGTGGCATATCTTTGCATAACAGTGGTTTTGTCTGGTTTTCCCTTTAGTTCAATTTCTGATGATACTACACGTGCATTTTTCCATTAAAAAAAAGAAAACATTTTTAATATTAAATCTGAATCATGGATATCAGGTTGTATGTATTTATGGTTGAATGAATATATGTATAGATTCTCATTTGTGTTATTAAATCTTTACTGATTTTTATAACTAAACAACACCTGACTTTTTTTGAGTTTCTGAAATATATGTCTATTTCCAGTTAAGGCTCAATTTCTTTACATTAGCCAGTTGAAATGGTAACAGCAGCTGGTGAAGCCATAATATTTTATCCAATGATGCCTGTGTCACATTTTATGCCAATTATTATATCTTAAGAGATTCTATTATATGAAATTTTATCTACAACCAGTTTTTGCTCCCTGGCTTTTAAATTCAGTATCGCTGAGCAGGATTCTAGGTTTTTGCATCAGACAATGTGCCTTTCAATGGTTAAAATATTTCTTAAAAGGGTGGAAAAAAAAAATCCCTCAACAGAATGAAAAATATTTCAGATACAGTTTTTGGATGATGTCCAATTTCTACATTAAAAATGCTTTCCAACACCAGACGAACCCTGAATCATAACGACTCATTTAATACCATGTGCTCTCTGAAAAGAAAATGAGATCAGTAGTTAAATGAAATGCCCACAGATCCTGGGCATGGTGCACAAGATCAATAAAGATGATAATGCAGAGATGTGGGAGGACACTAAACTGGTCTGTTACTTAAGATTTATTTTGTCTTCCTGAATCTTTCAGAGTGCTCTATGGAAACAAGATCACAGAGATTCCCCAGGGCCTTTTTGATGATCTTGTGTCTCTGCAGCTGCTGTGAGTATGATCCCTTCCTCTTCTTTATTTTGCAGACTAGATTTACAGGCTAGATTTACTGTTTTTTCAGCTTCTGACATCAATATAATCACCTTTTCCACTGAAAACTCCCTGGGACGTGCTAGTCTGTTGTTTCTGTGTCAGGCAAGAGGGAGGCAAGGGCTGAAAAAAGAAAAAAAAGGGAAAGTGCCAACAGTTTTGTAGCACAGTGTGTACAATGGGTAATAGACACAGAGGATTTAAATGTGGGGAGGAAATGAGAGACTCAGTGAAGTCCAAGAAAGGAAATTTGGTCACTGGCTGATGTGCAGTTGGGGATGCCATCTGATGGTTTTTACACATTTAGCATTTGTGGTTGAGTATGTAGATCCTTGAGGGCTCCTGTGCTGCAAGTACCTGCACATGTAAGCACAATGGCAGTATGAAAGCTCTTACTGGTGAAGCCATGCTCGGTTCCGTGTTCTTATCATGCCAAGTATGGCTTAGCTGCAAGAGAAATAGTTTCAGAATATATTGTGTATTTGAGTATTTTATGCCGTGTGTGATTTAATACACCGTCACGGGCAGGGGTAATACATAGATCATACACTCTTCAGTATTTATTAGCATAAAAAATTTATAGCATAGCATATGCATATATAGCATAAAAAATTTCCTAAGCCAAATGTGAAATTGCAAATTTTACTTACTCTTGTCTCCATCATCACATTGGGAACCAGAAACTCCTTCAAAGAGAAGGAAATCAGCTACTATTTCAGCCGGTCAGTGGAGGGGGAAGTGAAGTGAGTTTAATATGTATCTCTGATGTTCTGGTTACCATGATGGATGATGTGCTCAGAAAGTAAAAGGTGATCTGTGATAAATTAATCAATTCTGGTTTATATCACACACAACTCTCCACCCCCAAATAATAAATTATATAAAATGTAAAGTAAGTAAAAGCTTTTAGACATGTTATTTTAAGCCTTTTTGACTGTCCTGACATAACCAGTAACGAATATCCAAAAGTTTATGATTACTATCGAATATGTGACTCTATGATTGCTGCAGTTATATCTATATAAAAATAAGCATAGGTTTAAACTAAAAATCCATGAGCAAAGCCAAAGAACTAAAATATGAAATGGTTGAAATTACATGTTAAGGGAAGGACTACTCAGATGTTAATTTATCCATAAGATCTTAATTGCAAACGTGGGCCTCCCTACGCTAGAGAAGGGCAAGGAAGAGCAGGTATGGTTTAGTTATGACAATCCTTGAGCTGCCATGGTGGGAAGCTGGTCATCTCCTGCACACAGCCAATTATGTTATCTTCACCTTCTCCACATATTTTTTCTGGCAGCCCTTTCCTCTCTCCTGTCCCATACCTCAGAAGTTTGTTAGTACTGCAGTGTCTTCATGGCAGCCTCTGCAGTAAGAGAAGGCTGTGTGTTTGGTGGGGGGGTCAGTTTGCCACATGGGAGAACAATCAGCAAGAAAGTGCTCAGAAGTTGAGACTTGGCACGTGTTGATATAAGATGCACGTTAGTCATTGTCACACTCAGGTTGTGCTCGGTACAATGAGGACCCTTCAAGCAAAAGGAGGGCTAAAACTTAACTTGCCACTTTGACCTCTAAGAAAGAAGCTATGTTTAAAAATTTGAGCTTTGTCATATTTCCCCTCCAAATATTTTATGGTTACAAGTTCTAAGTGATAGTTGCTCTGTCTAACCCAGGACACTTCACAGATAGGCTCTTTCCCAGTAGAAAAAAAAAAATTAAAATCACTCAACACATAGCTCATGGTATCCTATAAAAACATGGGTCTAGAACATTTGTGTAAAGCATTAAGCAGGTTTCGGTGCCTTTGTGTGCTTGTAGCACAGGCTTTCAACAAATTACGTATTTAAGCCCATATGCAGTGATTTTCCAGTCTGAATTAGCTCGAGTGATGCCTTTTTATTAAGGGGGCAAATATATATACGCCAGAGAACCATTAAAACATGATGTACTTCAGCCACTGAAACATTCTCAAGCTGAGAAGATGTGAGTAGGTTGCCCCATTATGGGATTCCCAGGGCATTGTGCCTCTGAAGCCTTTCAGGGTCTTCTGGAAAGTGCTTGAATGTAAAACAGCTTTTGGCAAAGGAGGGCATTGAATGATCGTGCTTTAAATACAAACAAATATCCGCACACTTTTCTGATCGTGGCTTTGAAGCAGCTATTATGGGATTGATTGTAGCATTTTAATGGATACTGAAAAAATAAATGGCATTTGTTGGTTTTAGACCTGCTGTTGAACAGTTGGAAGAGTGCCCTATGATTAGACCTAATTTAGTGTTCAGTAGGCTCTAGATTGGATTTCTTCTCATTAGTCTGGAGACACACTGATAAGAACTCTCTGATTAAGGTATCCTGGTAGCTGGTATAATTTCCTAAGCTTGAGCTGGAGCATGTTTGAAAATACACTGGTGTTATGGCAAAGCAGGACAATCAGAAAAGCCGAGTCATTGTGGGTCCTGTATAATTTTTTTGAGATTGTATTTAGAAGGAAAAAATAATTCCTGTCAAATTGCAGAGCAGATAATATTGTTATTTACTGTTTGGGATAATACTCATCAGAGTTTCTCAGAAGCCTCATTATCCTTCTGTTTAAATATACTGTCACAATATAGGCCCAGATTATTCCACTTTTATTCTGGCAGAATTGTTTTGTGTAAGTGCCTTCCATCTGCAGGCAGTGCCAGGGGTGTCAGAAACACTGTAGCTGGGTAAAGTCATGCTCAGCTCAGGCCTGACAGCATCTTAAGCTGCCCCAGCTGTCTTTGGGGTATGAGAAATGAAGATTTCAGAGCAAGTTTTAGACCACCTGGCTAGCATTAGAATTCTGTATTTCTGTCATATAAGCCAATATTATATCATATTTGGCAAGAAAATAACCAGGCATGGTTTGATAATAAGGATTTTTTGCTGGGGGGGGCGGGGTGTGAGGAGGTGGTTTTGTTGGGTTTTTTTTAACTCTATTGTTTTAATTTAAACTGTTGCTTCTGAAGTCTTTGTTATAAGTAACTATGTTAAGTAGTTAACATTCGCCACATAAATAATGACAATTGGATTTCTGTTAAATTGCTGATTTCTCAAATCCTTTGTCTTCCTAAATATGCAATTGTAATCAGCACACCAGCAAACACTGTTCTATTCCAGAAGTCCAACTACACAGCTGTTCTGTGGAACAGAAGCTTTTCTTGGACCGTGTCATTTTCCTTATCCTGTTTGCATTTGCCAGGAGGGAGGATGCTAGAAAGCTGCTGTACCCTGTCCTCATACATTCTTCTTTTCAGCAGGCTGGATCATGTGTCTTCTGAGAATTTTAGGTCACTTTGGATTTGAGAGCGCTGTACTGTTTTCAAGAAAGAGATAACTGGAGTCTGATTATTTTATTTTTTTAGAGTAAAAGGAAAGTTTCATTTCATCGGGGCATCCATCCATCCATCCAAGCTGTGAGATAGTGTTTGATTAATTATCATTTGTGTGATTTGCATTTGAATATCAAAAGAATGGAAAAGGTTTCAGGTTAAGGTGGGAGTTTTCAAGTAAGCATTAGCTGTGGCCGGTTTGAACGCCGGTCCGGCAAGGCCGTACACTAACCTTGGTCTGTCTAGAAACTGGAACATATTCAAATGTCCTTCCCACCTGTCTTTCAATTTTCCTGGACTGTGGGCAAGCTCTTTCAGCAGCCCTTGAGTTTGCCAGTCTGTCTGCCAGTCACTGCTCAGGGGGCACAGCGTAACACTGCGCAGCTCGCTCTGTTTCTGCAGCCCCGGTGCCAGCCAGAGCCGGCAGGCACCCCGCTTCCTCCCAGGTGGGCACATGTGCAGGGCCAGGCTGTGGTCAAACAGCGAGGCACGTGGCTCAAGACTTGGGGCAGCTGTGGATAATGGGCACCGAGTTTGTTAACTGGTATTTTTCATATCTAAGTAATACACTTTCCTCTCTGCAACCATATTAAAGCAAACATTCTGGGGGCCTTTTTATTACACTGTGTTGTCTGGAACAAGAAGGTATCATAAAATCTCTACTGTTGAAAGAGATTGTATAGCAAAATAATATAGGGCGATGAAATCTCATTTTTCAAATGTCTGGCAAGACAGCTTCAGATTTCAAGAAATCCTTTTCCTTGTGGAAATTTACTTTGCATAGTTCCTAATCATACAAGTGCTCAGCCGTGTTGATCTTAAATCTCATGGTTGAGATCCCCATGGCTTGCTGGGCAAGAAAGAATCCCTACAGTGGACTCTGTTTCAATGTTGCTAGCAGTAGGTATACTCATGGGGTACATATATATTGAAATCAGAGGTTTGTTATATTCCTGTCTCATAAAACAAAGCCAAAAGCTTGCAGCCTTCTTCTCTTCCCCCTGACGTCTGATCATTGAGGAAAACTCAACGTTGTAATTGGAAAAGACCAATATTGGTGCCTGGATTTTGACTCGTTGACAGATAAAGTAATTTCACAAGTGAGACTTCCAGATCTACTCATCTAACCTGGGTTAAATTTGGAACTAGAATCTAGTATTTCCAATTTCAGCTGACCTTTATTTTAAATAGACTTGTATGAAGTGACAAGTTGTGTGTGTACTTTTAGAAACTGCTATTATCAGTCTTCTCAAAATTCAGTGAGTCAAATTTTGAGTTATTCTCCCTTTTAACCTGCTTTTTATGCTGTTTCTACTTGGATGAATAGTGAGATGCTTGGTACTCCTGTAGCTCTTCTGATGAGGCTCCTTGGAAAATATCTCCATGGCACATTTGCCAAGTTTGAAGTGCTTGTGTTGATTTGTAATTGTAAATTGAATCGCAGTGCTTAAGAGCTTAAAATAGGATCTACCAATTCTTTATTGTATACTTTTGGAGCCTGTTAAAAGCTCAAAGAAAATCCAGTGAAGCACAAACCCGTACAAACTATTTAGAAAAAATAAGCACAAAATTACTTGGAAGAATGTACATCAGTTCCAGTATTTTGTATTGTATACATTAGACTGTTATATACACAAGTATCATTAAACAGTGATGCAAACAAGTATATAAATGCCAGAATAAAGAAATTACAGTTTTCCATTTCCAAGTCTTTTCTAGCAGTGGTCTGTCCTCCTCCCCTCAGAAGTAGCAATCATCTGAGCTTTAAGTGATGTATAAAATCTTATTGTTCCATGGAGTTCAGTTTTCTCATGGAGAAGAGACAATGGGCATTAAAAAAAAAGAGACTTTCTGACTAGATGTAAGGGGAAACGTTTTCTCAACAGCTATTGAAGCAGTGGAGCAGGCTGCCCAAAGTAGTGTGTTCTCTGTCCATCAAGATTTTAAAGACCAGACTGAATAAAACTCTAGAGCAACCTGGGCTGACCTTAGAGCTCACCCTCTTCTGGACAGTCTAATAGGACAAGAAACCTGTCGAGCTTCCTGCCATTCTGAATTATCCAGCATCTGATGAAATAATTGTTTCTCAGCTAAAGCAAATATCTGCATTAAATAACTATAAATGGATCATGCTCTGAGTGGGGTTGAGATCAGATGACCTCTGGAGGTCCTATGCAACCTCTGTCATTTCTGGGTTATGTGATTCTAAATTCTTAGCAAAATGACATATGAACTTTTCTCTTGATTACTGAAAATACTTCTGGCTACAGCAGAGATACTGTGTAACCCTCGTCCTTCTAGTCCAGGGCAGAGTACTCTGCACAGACCTATGTAATAGCTTTAGAATTGTTTTCAACCCATTTGCCTCAAGCTTTTTTTTTTTCCTTCAGATTTCTGCATTTAGGCTGCTATTGTGATAATATTGCTAAACTCAATAACTGCTGTTAAAGTGAGGCAGCAGCATCTGCCAGACACAGAAATACAATTAGAGTCAGGCACTAATGAAAGACTGCAACAGCATCTGCCTCTTCTGTGTCACTTCTGTAACCAGCCTACATGCAGCTTCCCAAAACAACCGCCAGGTCCTACGTCAGCGTGTAATTCATTAGCTCTTCTGACGCCAGTGCTCCAAGCTGGGCTCACCTCACAGAAGCTCTCCTAGTTATTATTGCACAAGAATTAACTTCCTGATAGCCCAGGAAGTTGAGAAAATGTGTTTATTCTGTTGTGCATCTGAATTATCGTGTGGTTTTCTAAAATCAGCTGTGACCTTTTGTACAGGCGTAAGTCAGGCAATATTGAATTATGAGTAACAGAAGTCCAGATGCTATGACAATACGTGCTTATAATTCTCCAGGTAGTAACATGAGTACCTCAGAATTGTTTTATGGATGGTGTTCAGCTGCAGTTGCACTCTTTTGGATCAGAAATCAAGGGAAGCCTTTAAAATTTCTCCAAAACAGGACTGTCAGACTGTGCTCAGAGCTTCCATCTTGACTCACTACCAGCTCATGACTTTTCCATTTGAATTTACGTTGAATAAATTTGTCATCACCATCATCCAGTTTCCTGAACATGGAGAAACACTTGAATCTGGTTCAAGCAAGCATGATGACGATTTCACACCGGTTATTATCAGTTGAAGCACTGACAGACTCCTCAGTGGTCAGTCATCACATTAGAAAATTTAAATTTTAGTAGTAGATGTCTAAATACCTTGACACAGTAAGAGGCAATCAGATTGCTCATGTCTAAATATCTTGACACAGTAAGAGGCAATCAGATTGCTCCCCTACACTTCAGGCCATTTAAAAACATTGCTTGAACCTAATGTAATTATTTTGCCAATAAGTAAGCAGGGGCACACACAATTCTGTCATTAGACATTGCTTGTCATTGACGGCTGGGATGATAGAGTACTTGACTAGATACTTCCATATTGACACTTCAGCTGTTCTCCTGTGATAAGTTGTGTTAAATCAAAGATGACACTTGATTCCCTATAAACTTCAAGAGAAAATGCCGAAAAAAAAAAAAAAAGATAAAAATTTTTTTGGCTTTTTATAACTGGTATTGTATCCTAAGGGATGCTTTTTGCCAACAGTCCTTTCTTTGCTGCCCTATAGTGCCTTTGAATGTAGGTGAAGCCTTTGACTATTGATATTCTATAAAAGTCATGTATATTCAATTTGTATTCTGCCGTTACCCATGTAAAACTGTTACCCAGTTCTTCTCTTCCACACAACTCTCCTGTGCATTTTACATCTGCCTTTTTTTGGTGAGTTCTCATTTTCTATAGTGGAGTCTGGCATGTGGGATGTGCCAGCCAGTTCATGGGATGCTGAACATTTTCGTTCTCATCATGTTGTTGTCGCTGTCAAAGCAGAAAGCTAGTGAAAAAGAAAGAGAAGTTTTCCAGTGGCTCTGTGCAGCTTTTCTCTCTGAGGCTTTCCTTTGACTCATTAATGTACGTAGGATCATTTCTGGTCCATCCTGTAGCAACAGAAATCAGCCATCAGTCTCCAGCATGTGCTAAGGTTGCTAGGCTGCTGGTTCATTCTCCAAGTTATGTAGTTATTTGCTGATAGTTTGATTACTTGACCTCACTGTGCTGAAAATATAAATATTGCTAAGGGTAAAAGCCATATAGACATCCCCATTTGCTCTTAAAAAACAATTTTTTCAATCATTTTGGGTTTGGAGTTCAAAATGTTATTTAAATGTTAATCACTTGAAACTGTGTTTGGGCATATAATTCAATTATGGGACCATCTTAATTATGCAGATGGTGCTTATGAGCATCTGATACAATTACAGTGCCAATTCAATACACATTCGTTCAAAGGGCTTAGCTGAAACATGTTATTATTTCAATGTGTGTGGACAAATTCACTTTTTCAGGAAATGGGTTCATGGAATTGTAATACTGCTCTGCTCAGCTCGTTGCTTTCAGGGGTGTGTAAACCACAAGGTCTTTAACCGTTCTCCTGTATTCTGTGGTGGTCCTGGGCTTGCAAGAGATTTCTTCATGTTTTTAACATATCCAGAGGGATGAAAATGGAGACTCGAGTTAATAATCCATCATCCCTCTGGGTAGCAGGCGGTTTTATTTCTACTTGCATTTTTAACCTCCTTTTGAATGCTGCACCACATCTGGAGGCCGTGTGTAAATCTCATCCAATCAAGCTAATAACAGAATAGGAAAATTAGTGGAATTTACTTTCACCATAAATTGGTGCAGAATAAAACCACATAATTCTTGCTAAAGTAAGAGTCAGCTCTTAATATTGTCCCTTCTTTTGGTGTGAGTCCAGTAAAAGGAACCCTTAGTGTGTTGTGCAGTGTGGTTCACTGTTTAAGGAAATCCAGTGTTTCTGCTTCCTACAGTATGTTTTTCTCATTGTGTTTAAAAATAAATTCTTATAACTACTTTTAACACCATGTGAGGCCAGCTTTGTATACCTAATTAATAATTGGATGCCATTAGGGGGGCTGTGATAGTGAAAAAAGATTAAGCAAAGAATCGGAATTTATAGAGGGGGTATTTTAAAATAACTGAGAGTTGTGAGAGGAATATAAACCTTAATGCTGCTTGCCAGAAGTCATCCTCTAACTCACAGTAAGTTGGAGGAAAAAAAATATGGCATCATTTATTCCACTTTCTGACAGTTCTTTCACTTTCCCCCCACCTTTCTCCCTGATTCTGTTCAGAAATAGGACATTTATTTATCTCATGAGCCGCAGAGTATGGCCACATCTGTATTACTCTTGAGCACACTATCTGTCCTCTTTAGATTTAGGTACTGCACGTACATTGCACAGATGATATACAGAATAGGTGGTGGCACCTTGGAAAAGCTGTGTAGTACCTGAATTCCCACTTCTAAACAGTCTATGCAAGTACATTGCTGTTCCAAATTACTTTCTCTGATGCATAAAGGACAGTGAGTGCCTCTGTATTTGTGGCTATGTATGGGATTGGTTTCTCTCATTTTTGGTATCTAGCTCTTAGAGAAATGTCACAGATTATATCACTGTGAATCTAATCATTCAAAACTTCATGCCAGGAAAACTCATCATATTGTTAATTCTAATTTCCAGCATTGGGTTTACTCACATTCTGTTGAAACTAATCAGAGAATTAATTCAAGTCCTGTGTATTCACTGCAGTTGTGGGTCAGCCTTGCTCTGAGGCTTTATGAAGTGGGATCAATGATGGTTGGACTTCAAGCCCACTCTTCATGGAGGAGTGAATAGCACCTGCACAACGCAGCTCTGCTGTGTGTGCACTTCTCAGGCATCACAAACAGACATGCTGGTTGTCCACGTGTACAAATACAACTGTAGTTCAGTTGTAAATTCTCTTATTACTGAGATTATTTTCATTTTTGCTTTATGTTTGGTTACAAGTACTGCTTGCAACATAAAATATTACTATAATATTAGAAATAAAAATAGCATCTAGCAAAATAAATTGAAGTACATTTTTGCTTTTGGATTTCTTCCTGTGTGTAACTAAGGTACCAAGCTTCTGTCATGGAACAACCAATCTGAGCAAATAAGTGTTACCTAAAACCAATGTGGGACCAGTGCACAAGGACAGGGTGTGGAAACCAAAGGGTTTGTAATACTTATGTGAGTGTCTGGGGATATTGCTCGAAACTCATTAGCTGATTCTGACTTCTAATAACTTGTTAACCTGTTATTTATGGAAAAGATAATCTACAAGCTTGAAAGAGAAATGCATAATGCAGGAGAACCAAGAGGGAATGAAGATTGCTTTGTCTTGAACATACAAATGGCTATAAGAAGCAAGTAGTGGAAGATGACATTGCTGTTGGAGCAAAATCTCAGAATTTGAGTGCACGTGAGGAACTGTTCCTGTAGCCTAATATGAAAATTACCCAGTTACTTCTGGTGGAGTCAATAGGACTGTGGATTAGGTGTCCCAAAATTATCAGTCACAAAAATACAGATTCCAGAAGGATCATACTAGTACTGCACATGATTTCATAAAATTATTTTAGCTATTAGTTCATGCAAAAAATGTAACTTCATTTATCCATCGTGGCCTTCTAAATCACTTTCTCTTATCTAGTGTCAAACTTTGTTTCCCACAACATATAAAGAAGAAAATTTGGGTAAATTGATACTGACTTTTATGTAGGCTTGAAAGGTGAGTTGTGCTCTGATGCCCCTGCATTCCAAAGCTCTGCATTCCTGTTTTCCTTAAGAAAAAGACTGCACTGAAGTATTCATCTGTCTTTTATGTGTCACAATTACTGTAGCCATTTACTGCAGTAACGAGGCTCTGCCGAAATGACAGTAGAGCAGAGAGCTGTAATGAGTGTACAATCTTCCAAAGGTTTCAGCAATGCAAAAGCAGGGTGCTATGCAGAGGAAGCATCTTCTGAAGTAATTTTTTGGAGCAAAAGAAAGGCATTATGTGCAACTAAGAAGCAGGCTGTTCTCCCCTGGTAGGTTGCCCTGTTACCTGTAGTGGTTTATGTGCAGTTTGTGGAAGACAGAAGCTCCCTCTGCTGTGAGAGGTGTGTTCAAGATGGTATATTTGCTTGCTGAGGAATGAAAAATGTCTTTTCCTTTTTACCTATACACACATTTGTGTTCCATTCCGTATTAATGTCGAGCCATAATGTTGCAATATTAAGCCCTTCAAACTCATTGACAAAGTCACAAGCGTTTTGTGACCAAGAGGACTGAGTTAACATCATGTATTTCTTGCAACCTACCATTTTTCTCAGGCTGATAGTAGTGAAAAGAGGTGGATTTTGGCTTTTGTAAGAAGAATAGGTCATTTCCTCCCTATTTTTCTTCCAAGACTTCTTCTAAAATACCACATATGCAGATGACAGTGACAGTTTGAGTGTTCTGGTGTTTGGTTGTCTCAGAGGGAGGAGATCCAGCTTGTTGTTGGGATTGTATGTGCTTGTTATACATGACAGAACTCTGGCTGGATAATCTAAGAGAACCTAAACAATTACTGCCTGAGATTTTCTGGCTGAACTGATTAGTTCTGCCAACTGGCTGCTGTGTAGCTGTGCAAAATATATATTTTAAAAAGGGATGTAAATTGCCTTTGTGCTGCTTTTCCACAACTGCACAGGAATCTATTGTAACGAATGGAGTATGTTCCTAGAACTGTAGGACAATGGAGGGTGGAAGGGAACTCAGATGATCACTAGCCAATGAAACTGGAAAACCCATGCTCAAAGCAGAGCCACTTTATTAGGACAGAGCAGGTTGCTCATGGCCTTATTAATTATCATTGATATCATCACCTTCAATGATGGAGAAGGCACAACTGCTCTGAGCAACCTGGTGCACTGCTTTATTGTCCTTAGGAATGAAGTGAGCTTGCCTTTCAGTAAGTTTTAGTCCAGCCCCTACAGTTCTCTCTTCTTGTCTCTGAGGAGAATCATGTTTTCTTTCCTTCCATGATCAAACTAACCCTTCACTGCTTATCAAAAGATGTCAGACTTCCAGAATTGCAGTTAGACTGAAGACAGCTGTTGGTACAGAAAATGGAAAAAAAAAGGATTCTTCTCATTGTAGACTTTGTGCATGGATGTGTGCATGGAATAGCAAGATGGGGAGTATTTGCCATTTCTATGTATATTACGCTGAAGGCTTCTTTAAATATTTGTGTAGAATTTTGAACAAATTGGGGGTGAGGGGAACTGGGAATCAAAAAAAAAAATCTTTTCAGTATTTTAAGATAGCTAGTGCTGGTATATGTCTGTATATTCCCCAGCTAATTTTGACTGGTTTTTTTCACCTTTTTAATGTAACAGGCAAATGAAGACCTTTAAATGTGGGTTAGCTGTGGTGACTGGGCTAACGTTTTTTTAGATTTAACCCCAAAGTTCAGGCTATCTTTATTTGATTATTACAAGATTAATGTATTATAAACCTTTCCTCTGTTTTCAGGCTTCTCAATGCCAATAAGATCAACTGCCTGAGGGTAAACACGTTCCAAGGTCTGCATAATCTCAAACTGCTATCTCTTTACGACAACAAACTGCAGACCATCAGCAAGGGGCTCTTTGCACCTCTCCGATCGATCCAGACTCTGTGAGTATGCAGGCGTATCGTAAATGACAGCTCTCTCTTTTTCTCCCCAAAGATGTTGCCTGTTTTTGCAAAGGCAAAATGTCTGACATTAAGACAATTTGGAAGAGACCCCAAGGTGGTAGCTTCTCCTTTTCTGACAGAAATAAAAGGAGCAAGAAAAAGAAGTGTTGCATAAATTCAGCACAGCCAGCTATCGATGTAGCCTGCCCGTAGTGACATAAATGTCGTAAGTGCATGAAGCTTCCAAAGTAATTCATTCATACTGTTTGTTGGGAAGATAATACTTAAATTTCACTCTGTATGATACATGAACAGCAGATTCTGTTAAAAGCATTGCCTAACAGTTTTTAATGAGCTAGTGAATTGGCATTTCTCCTTACTGGATCTGAGTCCTACTGTACAGTTTGTGACTTCTGAAATGATATTTCAGCTGACATTCCACTTAAGGGAAGAGATACATTGTATTATTTGATCCATTATGAAAATCCAGTAAACATTTTCTGAGTCTTTGAATTGGAGGCATTAGGAGAAGAGGTATCAGAAAATTGGAAATAAAAGTATAGAAATGACTTGATATTTTACAGAAGGTTTTGTCCTAAAGCTGTGAGTAGTAAGATAGTAAGGTAAATAGTTCTCTTTCAGAGCTGGAGCTGGCAGCCTGATACAATGAAAAACAAGGAAGAACTCCCTCACCCAGTATTGTGTATGTGTGTTTATATATATTCGTGTGTGCATATATAAATACAAGGCTCGGAGTGTTTATGTAGTATGTAAGTATATGTATACGCAAATACTGGAATATATATGCACATTATGTATGCATATACATACACATACTATAGTACTGGAAATGTATGTATACACATGCACATATCTATTTTAATACTGGAAATGCGTTGGCCAAATTAGTTTTGCAAATGTTTTAATTCATATAAAAATAGGGATGATTTCTAGCAGCAGGGTGCCTGCTACCTCCTCAGGCGGCCATAAGCACAACCTTAATTCCCAGCAGATACCTGGCCAGTATGTATTGCTGCAAACCATTAAGACATCAAAATAATCATGTACAGATGCCTCCATCCCCCCATCCTGCCTCCCCACCTCTACCGTGCTTTCTTCTGCTGCAACATGCTCTGTACATAGATATGTAACCAAGGGTGACAGAGAAGGTTCATTTACAGAAGTATGTGAGATTTGTCAAGTTAAACAACAGGTAAACATCCCTTAAGTTAAGAAGATTTCTCCTTGGTTTCCATGGGGTTTTATTAGCACTCCTAGTGGCTTAGAATGGACTTGTTGCTTCACACCGAGACACTTTTTCATTAAATGTTTTGATTCACTCTCCCACGTTTAGTAGAGTGAGTGATTGCCATTTTCTGCCTGTTTTCTAGAGCAACAAAATCAGTCCTGTACCCTGTCTTTATATGCTTGTTTGGTCCTTTCACATCAGGAATGGCTCAACTACAACAGTGATCTGCAGTTTCTTCAGGCGCTTTCTGCTGCGTATGATTTTGCTTCCCACTCCTTGACAGCCCTTGGCCTGTTGGATTTTATACTTATTCTGTTAAGTGACAGTTCATAAATATAACTGCAAACAGAAAAGAAATGAAGTTTCTACAGATGGAAAAAAACACAGTAACAGAGCAGAGTTCTTGTGAAGTTACAACTTTACACCTCTGTCCAAACCAAATTTAAACATCTGTCTTTTTTTCAAACTGTCTTTGCAGTTATTGGAGAGCTGTGTCCTGCTCCCTGGGAAGTTAGAGGGACTGGTGCGAGTTAACTGAGATCAGAATCAGGCTCTGAGACAGATCTGACAAACTCTCCTGATGTAGTCTCAACTTTGTCAAGCAGAATGAATCATAACAGCAGCAGAGAAACGCTGTTTTTTTCTAAGATCCTCCAGCAGATTTCTATTAACAATGTCTAAATATCCAGTTAAAATCAGTGCTATAATACCTATTTCCAATTGCGTGGGAAATATGTTGTGCAAATAGTGAAGGATAGATAGTTCTACCTTGCATAAACAGTTCTCTCTCAAAAGTAAAAAATTTTGGTCCAAGAAAAAATACATATAAGGGGAATACTATTACACATGATGAGTATATGCAAATATCACTTTCAGTCTTCAGAAAAGACCTCTGGATCACTTTTGGCTTTACCCACGGATCCAAGGCACTTTACCAATTCACATTTTGATCCTGAGGAAACTGAGCTTGCCAATAAAATTTCTTTCAAACCAGGATACAAAATGATCTCCAGGTCGTGTGCATCTAAAAAGGTGCATTTCTCTCAAAAGGCAGCATATCAAGCTGTCGGGACACAACACTGGACTTTGTAGACAGGAGGTGTGTGTCCTTTAAGGCAGGCTTTGCTGTCTTAATTTTTGTTTCCTCTGTGAAAGGACTTGCAGCAGCTTAATGAGCTATGAAATGTGATAGCTCACAGAATTCTCCCATTCATGTGCAGCTCTGTGTGGTTTCCGCCAGGCCTGGGTTTTTGGAAGCTTATTCAATTACTCTACTCTTCGAGTTTGCGTTTGTGAAAAACAGTGATGGAGTACAGTGTCACAGGTCACTTCTGATTAAACATCCCATCCTTCTCGCAGACATTTAGCTCAGAATCCATTTGTGTGCGACTGCCATTTGAAGTGGCTGGCTGATTACCTGCAGGATAATCCGATAGAAACCAGCGGCGCTCGCTGCAGCAATCCGCGTCGCCTTGCCAACAAACGAATCAGCCAGATCAAGAGCAAGAAGTTCCGCTGCTCAGGTAATTCATTTATCCAGGCTGTACTGCACTTTCAATTCAGAAATAAGCAGGTCCAGAGAGCCTACTAATCGAATCTGCAGGACAGTGTTTGCTATAATGGATATTATGGAGCATCTTTTAAAATTAAATTTGGAAAATTCAGTTAGTTCTCCAGAAAGCCAATTACCTTATGGATTAAAAAAAAAAAAAAAAAAAAAAGGGGCAGTCTATAGCTGCCTTCTGTGTGTCTCTTTAAAACAAAGAAAAGAAAAAAACAGAAAAGCTTGTGATATTTAATTTTAAAGAATTACAAGGTTATAAAATGACTAAGGAAAACAATGAAGATGTATATGAATCCATGTGGCAAATGTCTTATTTTGAAGGGGTGGAAGGTGGCTGGATTGTCATTTGTATTCAAGCAGAACTCTTATTGACCTTAATGAGAGCTGAGCTCAAGTAAGTTCTCAGACCTAAAAGGCTGAGAACAGTAGGACTGAGTTTTTCATACAGCAGACATTTCTGACCCTAGGACATGGGTGAAGCAGGGGGTGAGGGGATGGCATCGATTCACATACTTCCATAGATTATTTTTTTAATATATCCACAAGTAACGTGCACTAGTTCAACTAAAATTGCCATCGGAGTTGGTAAGATTTATGGGTTTAGTAAGTTTTGAATCAAAACTTTCATCGTAGTTTAGGCAAAGATTTTGTGTTGTGAGCTAGATGGAAAAATGTTTCCACCTGAAGATAACCTCTGAAGTAACATAAACATCTTTTTCTCAACCCTATCCATTCTTTATTTATGGTCCATCTGTTAGTAAAAGGACATTTATTGCCTTATACAGCACAACTACGCAGGCTGCTTCTTCATGTGTTTTCTCTATTGGCTAGATGTATTTTAGATTACTGCATTTTTGTATACTGCAAAAACAAGCAGGTTTCAGTGAGCAAATCTGTTAGTGTGTAGTGCAAAGAAAAATGACTGTTACTGGTGGAGTACCTTGCAGTGTTTTCTATAAAAATTACCATGGTTTTTGTCTTTTTCCTCTGAAAAAACAAACAAACAACGAAATCCTGACTAATTGTGTTCCTGGTGGTAAAAGATTAATGACTGTAGATGGAGATGCAGCATGAAACTGAATGGGAGCAGCCCAAAACAATCCGTTGTGCTTTGTGTATCTCTGTGAGCAATGTGCTGAGCTAAACCTTCTCTTTTATGGGGAAAATGAAATAAAGATAACTTCATTTGCAGTCAGGTTTTCTTGGGCACGCTTGTTAAAGTCTTCAATCACTTGTGACTCAAGCCACAAAATTTATAACCGGAACTGAAATGATGACACACTTTTATCTAGGTTTTTGGATTGTGTCCATCATAGTAACAAGATAATTAGTCAGTAATATTCATATTTAAAGAAAGTGGAAATGAAAATGCATAAATATAATTTAGAAAGGAAAGTAGACTGCAGAAACAGATCAGTTTAAATCTGTGCCCAATTTGCCATTGTTATTTTCTTCTGCTTTTGTTGGTAGAGTAGAGAAATGAATGTTATGTATGTGTGTGCATGCCTTGAACAATGGTACAGGCTATTGGATAAGGCAAACACCATCTGATATCATTTATGAAAGGTCATAGCTAAGAAGAGCAACAATGCAGAACACAGTACCTGGTGGTGTTGAGAATAATATTTTGTGTGAGTTCTTATCTTGGAGGTCCTTTCGTTGAGGCATTAGCCTGTTTTTCCCTTGGTTTCCAGTTCTATGAGTATATCAAAACCACATGGAAAAGGCATAAACCTGCCTTGTGAAGGAGGAGAGCAGGGATTGTACAGCTTCAGAACAAAGATTTCAGCTGGATGAAAACTAATTCTATTCAAAAGCTCAATAGAGAAGGTATCATTGCCTGTAGAGTTTCCAGATGGCGATGAGATACATTGAACTCGACTCACTGTCTGCTCATATGAGACAGCGGGAACGTCTAATAGTTTAGAAGACTCTTAGTTTGTAAATCAATCCAGAGAACAGACATCCTTGGCACCTGTTCTGCTCAAGTTGTCCCTTTGAATCACGGCTGCTTCAGACTTGGCTTTTAGCAGGAATTTTCCATGTTTTCATTTTGAGGAATATGCTTCATCCCAGGATTTAACGCAGCACGTCTCTGTGCAGAAAAGTCCGTGAGGTATGAATCTTCATCATTCAAAGTCAGACTGTTGAGCAGTGCTTTGTGTTATCCAGGGATGAGCCTGCACAATCCCACTGGGATGGCAGTGCTTAGTAACTTGTCAGTGTCCTTGCTGGCTGCTGGATTCTCCCTGTCTAGTTTTTACATCTTTTGCTCATTGGATGAGAAAAGAATTTTTATTTTAAATCCTTTTGTAGATGTGCATCTCTCTTCTCAAAGGGTTCTTGTTTCAGGGTCCTGACATTTTCATTTAATATGTTTGATACGTTTAGTACATGTCAATGGTCAGAAAGATGGTTTTGTGAGCGAAAACACAGTGAATCTGAGGGGTTGATCAAGGAAGCAATGTGAGGGATTTTATCCTGACCTGGTCTTTGACTCTTGAGAAGGGATGAGGATGCAGAGAAAGCATGAGCACAGTGGGAGCAGAGGTACTCAGCCAGTGTCAGGATCACACCCACGAGTAGGTAAACTTAGGTGAGCTTAATATTTTGAGATCAGGGAAAGGACCAGTTCTGAAGTCATAAAATTCTGGGGTTGTCCTGAAGTGATCTGTCTGTTTTCCACATTCATTTGGATTCTACAACTTATCATGAAGGAGACTGTCATCAGTCTGAAATGGTAGAGGAACATCAAGAAGGTAATGTCAAGAGGACACGTTCAGAGATGCAGATGGGCTAAGTAGAACTGTATTTGATTAATTCAATGAAACCGTGAAGACAAAACCAAAGCAGCATAGTAAAAAATAAAAATAAAATATAGAAAACTTAGTTCCTTCAGTTGTTTCCTTCAGTTTTTACTCCAGCTCCCCACCATCCCTGTAAATAGTATTTAGCAAGATCTTGCCTTCTTTTTTTAACTCCCTATGGAGGCACTTTTCCCAGATGTTATTTCCTCCCTCAACCAAGTGACTCAAGCTCTTTCTGATAACGATGGAGCAACATCTGCAAAGGTTATGAGGGGTCATAGCAAGGAGATTCTGTGCAACAGGTAGATAATGTACATAATTCTTTTTAAAAGGAGAATTGGAAGCATCATAGCATGAAATGAAGGAACAGCAGGGAAAGGGGCATGTTTTTGCCTGGGGCTGAGAGACAGGCAAAGCTGTTGAATATACTATCAAATATGTTTAAGCCTCAGATTGCAATAGATACCATTTCTCATGTTTTTCTGCCTTCCATTTAAAGCAATGCACCAAAAAATAATAAATCTCCCCCTTGCTCAAGTCTCTCCCTACAGCTATAGAATCCGAGACTTAAAAACGTTTTTCTTGAAAGAGAAGTTAGAGGACAGGCTGTGACTAATTCTCTCTTCTGTTTAGCAAAGGGAAATACTGTCATTTTCAGTGGCAACAGTAAAATTCTGATGATCCTTTTCTTTTTGACTGCATCTGCCCACTGTGACCACCTAAAGATCTAATGGTACTTGTCAGCCTTAGGTCATTGAAGGCTCCCATTCTTAGTAGGAATGGGGGGGGGGGGGAAAAAAAAAAAAAAAAAAAAAAATAAAAAAAAAAAAAATCAAAAGGAATCCTAATTTCTGCATTTTCCACCACGGGGGGGGGGGGGGGAAAGAATAACAAAAATCTTCTGCTCAGTAGCATTTGATTAAGTTCACTACATGGCAGTTTTGTTTTCTGAAGCAGCACTGGGCTTTAGGAGGAAGGGAAATGAATCTATGAGCAGATTGTGTTGTCTCTGTGGTAGCTTATTGTCACTTCAAGAGTTGGCAGGATCCTTGGTTGCTGTGTGACACTGTGTATGAAATAGCTTTTGCAGAGAGCTGCCCTTGTATTCAGCTGTGTATCTTTTTTTCCCTGTGATGTGTTTGCATTTTGTAGTATATTGTGTATTTCAGAAACAGGGAAAGTTCCACCATCCTTACAGACACAAACCACGTGTCAGTAATGATCAAATAATAATCAAAGCCTGTGTATATCTATGAGCATCACATCACAAAAGCTTTTCATCTTCTAATTTTTGGAAATAAGTATCTTAGAAATAATTTTACTATTTGAAATACTATGAATTAAACCTGTCCTCCTGCTTCCTCTTGCATTGGGGCATACATTGTATATTTTAATTAGTTACTTCAGTTCCAGAGAGTGCTGTACAAATCAAAAGCTCTGGGAATAGGCGGAGGAGGACAATGAACCATCTGCCAGCACAATTCTCTCCTTTTTGGACACTGCTCCTTGTTAACCCAACCCAAATCAAAGTCAGCCTCTGTGGTGTATGTGGATCCAGAGACTGCATGTTTAGGGTTAGTGTCATTAGATAGCAATGTAGTTGCTGTTTGTTCACCCATAATTTTCAAAGGCGTTTGTTAAAACTTCTTCTTACTTATTGTAGTTTTCCTCCTAAATCAATATGTGTCTTTTCTAGTCTCTGCCTTCATATATATTCACCTTTCTTGGGTTATCTGTCTACTTTCAGTTCCAATTAATTTGTTAAAACCTCTTCTTAATTATTGCAGTTTTCCTTCTATAATCTATATGTGTCTTTTCCAGTCTCTGCCTTCGTATATATTCACCTTTCCTGGGTTATCTGTCTACTTTCAGTTCCAATTACATGCGATGACCTGAAATTTCCTTCTCTCTTCTCTGTGTTTCTTCAGCCTTAGGAGCTTAGAGCCTGAGCAGGCACCAAGCCCTGACAGCTTGAGGGTTTGTCCGTGCTGGAGGTGACAGTGGTGGGGACTGGCAGCTCTGCACAGCATGCTCTAGGCCTGGTCACATTTGTGGTAAACCTGGTCTGAGGCCAAGCTCCAGCACTTTTTCTCACCAGGGCTTTTACTCAAGCAGAGTGAGGGAAAGGCGTATGAAACATTGCCTGTGATCTAGACAACTGGAAGATTAACTGCATTCAGATTTCTTTCTGTGGGGCTTTTTGTGGGTGCTTTATTTTGGTTTTATTCAGTTGAATGCTGTGTGTTCTGCCTTTTTTTTTTTTTCCCTGAAACACACAAAGACTCAGCAAAAGTACCTTCAGAAACTCTCTGAATATAGCAAAGCCGAGGATATGCTTTTGTTGTGCTTAAGAATAATTCTATCTGAATATGGAAGGTTGTTTAACAGCAACAAATCACCTGTAGATTAAATCCTAGACTGAATTCATCATTGTGAACCTGAAGTCTTCAGTGCATACTGTAGCTGTGTATATTTGAGCTTTGGTCTGCATGAAATTCTCCTGAAGTTGAAGTCATTAGAGAACACAAGGCTAATAGTAATGGAGCTAAATTCCCTTGTACTGTAGAAATGTTCGTGTTGTAAAAGTAATTTGGCTGCACTGTATATTGACTATAGCCCTCCCTTTTCTGTAAATTTTTGCTAGCAATTCAGATCTTTATGCTAATATTTGTGTCAGTTGCTGTAACCCTTCATTAGCTCGTGCTGAACACTCTGGGAAGGTTTCCTGCACTGCAGTAGGGAAAAGCAGGCAGGATGGAAACCATTTAATTCAAGGAAGCAGAAGCTTAGCATAGAGAGGTGGGTCAGTTTGGCAGAGACTGTGATTCTTATTAAGAATGGAAATCAATATGTCCCTGTTAAAAAGTTGTTTTAAGCCTGTGCCTCATTTTATTTTTGGACTGTGATTCTTAATAAGAATGGAAATCAATGTGTCCCTGTTAAAAAGTTTGTTTTAAGCCTGTGCCTCATTTTATTTTTAAGTTGAAGTAGTCTTCAAAAACTTAAACATCTGAACTGCTTTGTCACCAGCCAACATCCTTATTTGCAATTATAGTAACGAGGCAATGAAAAGAGGGAGAATGAATATTGAGTCTCAGATGCATCCATATCACTTAGGCATCTAAATCACATAGTTGTGTGAGATTCCCCGCGTAGGCAGTGTATGGAGCTATATAGATTCCTCACTTGAGATCTGAGTTGTCCTCTGGAAGTGTCTTCATTAGCTATGGCAGAAAGCTGGGTGATTACTCTTATAACTCAAAAACTAAGGTGGGATGAAGTTTGTTCTCTTCTCTCACATTGCCATTGCGTGTGTTGAGATTCAGCTGAGCAACACTTACCAGAGATGCAAAGTTAGCACTTTTTTGTGGGTATAGCGGTCACTTCAATAGGGTAAAGAAAATAGTTGGAGAGGCATTGGCATGAAGAGAGCAAGTCAGCTAAAACCAATGCAAGAACCTGTTTGAGTTTGAGCCTGCTGTTGGACAATAAATTTTCATCTGACTATTCTGAGACTGCGGCTGCCTCCTGAGGTGTTACAGCTTGATGGGACACTTTATATAGAGTCCTACATACAATTCCTTAGCAAACTGCAGATTCATTGACTGATAAACATTACAGATTAGATTACAGGAGGTGAAGAGCACTAAGAGCAAGCCATCCAATGTGGCTTGGATGTAGAGGATATCTAAAGGGTGGGGTTTTTCATGAAAACTGGCATATATCTGGAGATATGATCATTCTTTTTTCAGTATATTTTTTTTGCAAACACCTATGCAGAATGTTCATATGTACATCCAAAGGCTTATGGAAATTTAAAAAAAAAAAAAAAAATTACAAGTTAGCGTGCTTTCCTGTTTATTTTCTATTCCATTTGTCAGAAAAAGAAAAAAAAATATGGGTACATTCCTGTGTGATTTTTGCAATTGTCTACAACAAGCAGAAAGGCCAGAATGTGCCTGTGAAGTATTTTGCCTCTCATGTATTCTGGGGACATAAATTAGCATTTTGGCAGACTTTTCTTTGTGTGCTGATACCTCTTGTTCATTGTAGTTGATGATTAGCTTAGGCAGTTATTGTAAGCGATGTTTAATTAGTGCAGCAGAGGAATAGAGACTTGTTCAAAATATTCTCTAGGGGTTTCTCAGGAAGATGTTTGCAGGGCTCTGACTGCATTTGTTTCCAGTAGAACTGAAAGAGTTCATTGACACTGAAATTACTGCGTTTATTACAGATATTCCACATAATACTGTAAATCAGTATATAATATAAAAGTATTTGGAAGATATGAACTGTTACTTCTCATTGTTTAACAGAGTACTGTGGATGAATTTCTTTGACGAGCCTATGCCAGAATTGCTGCGTTATTAAACCAGTGTAGGAACAGAGATACTGAACTCTGTATCCTTCTTTGCTGGAGCCGTACAAAATTATTGGCAGGACTGCTAGTTATTGATATAATTTGTAAATAAATGAGGTGTGGATTCCAGGTTATGCGTACTTTGAATGAATCATGGAAGAAAATTAATGCCTCTTTGTGCTGTGTTGCATGAGTCACGAAAGAAAATTAATAATTTAATTTGTATATCAGTTAGGACTCAGGCTAGTTTGGCAGCTTGTGGGGATTGAAGGTTTATTGTGTCAGGTTCCCTTAAAAAGCTGCTTTAGTTTCTCTCTTAGATTATAAAGATAGACAGTAAATCAAATTGTTTTATTTTCATTGCTGTGTTCAAACCTGCAGTATGAGGTGCCTAAGTTAACATTGTACTTATTTTCTGGAGTTCCCAAGTAATTGTGTGTTGACTTTCTGCATAATAATGCTCATTCATAACTCAGTGGTGAAGCAGAGCCCCTTGCTGTATTATCTGTCATCTCTGCTCAAGTGCTTGATTGTTCTCCGTGTAGGCAATGAATAATCTGCTCGATGCTGACTTTGTTCTTTGGGCAATGCAAACCCTTTACTAAGGAAAGTTGTATTTATTTGAAAAGCACAAGCACTGACCTTCACTGAAGTCCAGCAGGATGTTCTGAGCAGTTGCAGAGCACAGCCACTTCCTCTCTCATTCCTGAAGCCTGCAAGAACATTTGAGATGTGACTTTCAAAAGCACTCTCCATTGGCATAGCTCTGCAGACATTAAAGTCAATGGGAGTTTTATTTCAGTGGGAGCAGTCAAGCCAAAACTGAATGTCCTACTTGATACATCAAAGTTGCAGGAATGAGTTACAAGAAGTAAAGTTGTTTGAAATAATCCTGGATGTTGGAAGGAGAGAGAATGCTTCTGTCAGCAAATGATGTACAAAACCCAACAAATGTTATGCCAAGAAACATAAGAACAAAATACTCCTGTTTGCCTTAATCTGTCTGAAGTAGCACATGTGTGCTACCTTGCTGTAAACTGCAGTTGAAATTAAACGAAAAAAAGCAAAGCAGTGGTAATTACAGATTGTCAGTCTAAGTGCCACCTGCATGAAAGGCCACTGGGAGCTGAAATCAGGCTCAAAGGGAGCTTAGGGAGCTTTTAATGCCAGAGCTTGGCCATCAGCTCAGAATCTACTGTTATTAATGTGAGCTGCGGTATTTCTAAGATTGCATTTAAATAAATGGAGAAAACCAAAATAGTGTTTATATGGAAAGGCGACACCAGGAGAGAGTAAGTAGCTAATAAAGAGACGGGTAGACTGAGCATCCAGTATGTGGTGGAAGATGCACATCCTTCCTGGAAGGAGCTGTTTGCAGTCCTTTGGTGGTATTTTCTATCATATTAGTTCTGTCTCTGAATTCGCCGGGGCTCTGTTCTTGTACAACTAACCCCAATTGTGCTCCAGGGTGTTCCTGCAGTTGTAGCATAAAGGATGACCTCTTGTATCCAGCACCTTTTTGCATGGGTGGAGTGGAGAGCAGCTCTCCGTGAACCTTCAGCTTGTGCTTCTCCATGCTGCTTCCTCTCAACGCTCTTCTCTCTTTGGCGCTGCCTAACTCTGACTCTGGCTGTCCATGGGGTTTTCCTTTGTGCTTGATCTAACCATGTGGTAGAACAATACAAATTGAACATGGTTCTGTCAAGCACCATGGAAGGCTGCATACTCCCTGCCGCATGGCATGCTGGGATACTTCTGCTGTTTTCAGAAGCATCAAAAGGTGAGAGATTCCCCTTTTCTCACAGGAAAAAATGAAAAAGGTGAAGTGTTGCTTAACCAGACTCTGCACACTGCAGGGGGGAGCCCTAGTGATGTTTACCACAGGCTTTCCAGGGGGCTTGCATGCAGAATAACCATTTCTAAGTAATTAATCTGTTTAATTGCTCTTACAGTGAAGAAGTTAGGCATCCTGTTGATTAATATGATTCAAGGGTGATTCCAGCCATACCTATAGAGGTGAAAAATAATTTTTGTCTTCTTACCTTATAAATAATGTAAGCTACGTCTCTCTATTTGAGCTGTCCAGTGAGTCCTCCTGCTCGAGGTACACTTTGGATGCTGTCTCTGTAACGAGCTGCTGCTACTTAACGTGACTTTGGAGCTCATCTGAGCAATCTTAATGTGTTGGCATTTCTTTATGAGGAATTACACTGCAAAAGAACTGCAGAAGAGTCTGCAAAGCTTTGTCTTTTATCTATTGAAATGACATGGGTAACATGGCCTGTATGAAAACAGAATTATCCAATAGTTATGTAGCACAAAGCTGAGTCAGGATACCCAAATGGGCCATTTCAGCTTAGACAGTTTAGATAAGATCTTTAATGTACTTCTGCCTAACTTCCCCCACTATGTAAAGCAGAGATATTACACCTATTTATAAAGGACTTTAAGAGCTTCTTATAGAATTTTTCTTACATGGAAATACTGCCTCCTCTTGCACATTTGTTACATATCTGTTGTGGAGCCATCAGAAGGAGGACATCTAATATCCTTAAATTTTAGCTGTAACTACTTATATGAATTAATACTGCCAATGTGAAATTGTGACGAACAATGTACCTCCTTTTTTTCCTGAAAAACCTATGAGAATTGTGATCTAGCAGTTACACGAAGAAGTGACTATTGGGATTCCTGGGGGTTTTGTCCAAGTTTTAGACCAAGCGATCTTTGTGATCACATTTTTGGTGCCAAATTTGAGGCAGCTGGATTTGTCTTTTCTAGAATGAATGTATCAGGTCAGTATTCAAGCCCCTGTTGAGACAGCTTGATTTTTTCCAGAACAGATCATCTAGCACTCCTTTTAAGTCCTTTGGGCAAAGCTAACTTTTAAAAACTGAAATCAGATTTGCTAAACAATGCTTAAAAAAAAAAAAGAATAGGACAAAAAGGTATTTGTCTCTGTTTTTAATTTCTCCATGTGGGTATTAGAAAGGCACCTAAAATTTTTGAGCACTTGGAAATGTGGTGTTTCTTCATCTCAATACTGCTGTTTTGTAGAATGGCATGTGTGTTTGTTTAATGATACTGAGCAATTGCAATGCCCTTGTACCTGTTAGTGGCGTCACATAGGTTGTGAAATCAAAATGTTATCAGAGTAACTGGCAATTCAGATAAACACAGTTGCCCTCAGTTAAACACAGGCCTTGCTGTTGCCTTGGCTACTTATTTTACAGCAAACATAATTCCGTTTAGTTTTGGAAATAACTAGAATCTCCCAGGCCATGTTTTACACTCAGCCAAGCTTCACAGAGTTCTCAGCTACAGTGCACACAGACTTTCAGGTATAATAAAATGACCAAATGGCAGGTCTGGAATAGTAAGCTGAAGCCAAGTGTTTCTTCTGTGCCTGTCCTGCATCTCTTTTCCATGACTTTCCACAGGTGATTTTATAGTGTGCAAGAAGTACTACATGTATGTGATGGTTAATTCTACTTCCCAAATCCTGTCATGTTCACTCAGAGCCCTGCAGAAGTGCACTAATAAAGCCCTGTGTGTAGAGATGGATATGCACACTTAAATAGTTCTGCAAGCAGATGGCTGAGTATCACATTAGTATCCCAGATGGGAATATCTTCATCGAGCAGCCACCTGTCCAAGTGATCTCAAGGCTCAGGTCAAATAATAAATTTTATCTAGTCTTTGGCAGGTGATTCCTGCCGTCTCACAGTCTAACAGATGACTGAGTACTTGCTGATCATAGACATGCTATTGATTACTTTTAACTCAGTGCTTACCTGGGTAACTCTTATTTAAACTCATTTAGAATTAAAAAAAAAAAAAAAGGAGGAAAAAAAAGAGAGAAAAAGAAAGAAAAGCGTGAAGGTGATGTGTGCTCCCTTCCTCTCCTGCTGAGCTGAGAGGGCTTTCCCCTTCTTCAAGCGTGGAGGCAATGGACTGATGCCCAGGCAAGATCAACTTGTTATAGCTGATGCGGTGCAGAAAGTTGTATGCCATCAAGAGAATGAGACCACTAAGTCAAAATGTGGTCAGTATTCTTTATTTACTTTGCCAGAAAGCTTGAGAGAAAACCAAAAAGTGATTTTCACCCTCTACTGTTATAATACTCCTTTTTCTCCTTCATAAAGCTTTCCACTTACTTTCCCACGCTTCTTTTTTCCCATAGGAAGTTGAATCTTATATCCGTCAGTTGACTAAAAATGATACTTAATAAATTTTTACACTGTGTAACTTAATGAAGTTTGTGATTATTCTTTCAAAGAGCTTTTACAATGAAAATTAGAAGAGCTTCTTCAAGGGTTAATTTGTGGATTTCCAAGATGCTTTCTGATCAGTGAAACAATTTGTTGGGTTTTTCAAGGTGTACTGTATTGTAGCAGTTCTAATAAACTCTGATAACTGGTCGTCTTTGGCATTATTTCCAAGGAATCATAAACAACCAAATGTACTGTCTTACAGACCTAACAAAGAATAGCTGTATGTTCTTCTAATCTGGCTGTAATATGTTCGTCACTTGATATTTTAGCCAGACTACCAAGCCTGGAATTTTTAGGACTGGAAATCAAATGGGGTTTTTTTGAAAGTATAAGAGTTAAATGATGGTGACGTGGAGAAGGTGTTTTTATAACATTTTAAAGTGCCCAGTGGCCCTAATATTTTAAGTGCTATGCTGTCAAACTGAAAAACAGTAGCCAGGTTTCACTTTAGATGTATAATTTACAATATGCATGATAACCTGTGAGGTATTTAGCACCACAGAAGTGGTAATGTACAAAGTTTCATGTGATGTTTCTCGTATCTACTTTGGAATTACAAAACTAAACCAAAATCTGTCTGTGGAATCAAAATGTTGGATTGCCTGCAGAATTGCTTACTTTCACTGCGTCACGCTGTGGAGGTAGTGTGTAACATAAATTAATGTAATAGTTGGTTTAGGTGATTTATTTTTTCTTACAGAAAATATTACGTGGTCATAAAATGAGCAGTGGTGTATTTATCAGTCTGGGAAGGGGAAGCAGGTGATGAACGTCATCAAGTCACTAAAAAACAAATTTCAGCTCAGGTTTAAGTTTTTATTGATGTTTTCAGATTCTGAAAAACTGAACGTGCTCAGGTCATTCCTGAGAAAGCCTTGCAACTGGCTTTTAAAACTCTGGAAAAGTTAAAAAATACTTCTTGGTAGTTCTGATCAGTGGGCATTGCACAAGGTTCCTGAGACAATCCTGGTGCTTCCATTATGAAATACGAAGTGAGTGGGTCAGTATTGCACAGTGGGGTCTTGGCAACACTTTGCTTACATACACATTTATTAATACTCCTGGTTCTTTGAAACCCAGAGATCAAGTTTCCAATCTGCTGTTATTAAAAGAGAAAAAAAGAAATCTGAAAAGGACAGATTAGTTCAGTGAGCCTAATTGCAAAAGCATTTCATTAGAACGGGTCAAAAACCTAGTCAAAGAGGTCTGGCAATCATGATATAATGGTACATTGGGGAGTGCTTCTCACTAAGTATGGTCTACCCCTTCCTTAATTAAAATGAAAATGATTTAAACTGCTATTACTTTCCTTTGCTGTTTAACATAGTTAATAAAGGTATCTAATTGTTGGAAAGTTGACAAGTTTCTCTCATAAAAGATTGGTCTCAAAAATAACTCCAGTAGCTGAGGTCTAAAAATTTTGGGGTTTTTAATGATATCTTTAAAAATCCTTTGTCATTTGAATGCACCAAGAGACCTCCTGCTTTTATGAGATCCCTTTTCCTTGTTGGCAGACTAAGTTCCAAATAGGAAAAAGTCACTTTGCTGGAGCTCATTTGAAGCAAAGTCCCAGCAGCTAATTAGACGTGCTTCAAAAATACCTTAACAGGTAGGCTTGTTAGACAAGGAATTAATCTATCAAAGGAAGAGGGGAAAAACAGTGGCTAGTCTCGGGAGTAATTTGATAAATTGCTGAACAAAAATCTTTGGCAAGTATTAAAATCGTGTGCAGGAGCTGGGAGCTTACAGGAGGCAGTGTTGAGGAGATTCCACAAAATCTCTGGTTGCTGCAGCTCTCAGGAGCTATTTGCCTTAATATATTTTCCTTTTATTGCAGGGTCAGAGGATTACAGAAGTAAATTCACTGGGAAGTGTTTCATGGATCTCGTCTGTCCTGAGAAGTGTCGCTGCGAGGGAACAATCGTAGACTGCTCGAACCAAAAACTCACCCGATTGCCCAGTCACCTTCCTGAGTACACTACTGATCTGTAAGTGCTGGCTCTCCAGGATGTGCTCAGCAGGGCGTGTTGCTTTTCCTAGTCTTTAAAGGCTGTAAAATGGCTCAGACCAATTCAAGTCTCCTTCTACTTCACTCCCTGTGTGAAAAAGGGGAAGTTAATTTTATTTCAAAGGAGCACCACAATTCTCTTATTTCCTTAGCGTTGATGCCAACTGTGGGGATGAGAAAGAGCCATGGCCCTGCCATCAGCTGCCTCTGTGTGTCTTCTTGAAGTGTTGACCTGTTATGTGGCCCAGGCAGTATGGGTCCTTTCCATTCTACTTTTGAGTCCTTTGTCTTTGCATCTGGCCGTTTTTATTTAAGAAATGGATTAACCCTTTTGAGTTAAATCTGCGCGCAGGAACTCATTCCATCTCAGCAGTGCCTGCTACTTGGGTGAAATGGCTCTCACTAAAATGTATTGTTAAGCTGTAAGTGATCTTATGAAATTTAATTGCTTTAGAGATTCTTCAGAAACCTAAACATGATACACTGCTGAAGAGATTATGAGAAAACGTGTTTATTACTTAATAACTGAATAATCTGGTTATTTTGCGATAATAGTAGCCCCCTCAAAGACAGTTCTCTTTTTGTGTTAGTATTCTATTTATTGTACTTAAGACATTTGATTTAAACTCCAATAAAAATTGTTGATTTGAATTTAAGATAGAAAAATACGAGAGAGACATCGAGAGAGACATCCAGCAAAGTCTCTACGTAGAAAAATGGAGCTACATATAATCAGGGAAAGAAGTTTGCATCCCAAGCCGTATTCTATTTATTGTACTTAAGACATTCGATTTAAACTCCCATAGAAATTGTTGATTTGAATTTAAGATACAAAAATACGAGAGAGACATCCAGCAAAGTCTCTGCGTAGAAAAATGGAGCTACATGTAATCAGGGAAAGAAGTTTGCATCCCAAGCCTGCCAAGACAGTGGGGTTTGCGTTAATTTCGAAGACCAGTAGACTTCGAGCAGAAATCAGATCCCTTCTGTTTACACAGACCCCACCTCCAAATGCATGTCTGCTGTAGCAAAATGCGTGAGGGAGGTTTAGTCACACAAACAAGGCTGTCTAATTGTTAAGGTTAATAAACCCTTGTCCTGTGCACTGGAAGAAGGCAGCATCCTGACACTGTCCTTTGGCCTTCCACTCTTAAAGGCATCCTAAGCTTTGACTATAGATACTTTTCTTTGTTCACTTTCCTTCAAAGCTAAACTCTTTTCACTCTAGGAGTCTGGGCGAGATGGCAGATAGTGTCTTGCTTAACAAAGGTCATAGTTCTCTGTGTGGCAGCCCTGTGTGTCACAGTTATAGCTGCTAGACATCTGTGAAATATTAAATGGGTTAAGGTTAATAATCCCTTATCCTGTGCATTGGAAGAAGGCAGCATTCTGACACTGTCCTTTGGTGTTCCACTCTTAAAGACATCCTAAGCTTTGACTTTAGATACTTTTCTTTGTTCACTTTCCTTCAAAGCTAAACTCTTTTCACTCTAGGAGTCTGGGCGAGATGGCAGATAGTGTCTTGCTTAACAAAGGTCATAGTTCTCTGTGTGGCAGCCCTGTGTGTCACAGTTATAGCTGCTAGACATCTGTGAAATATTAAATGTCTCTTTTTTATTGTTCCTATCAGGCGTTTGAATGACAATGATATTTCTGTTTTGGAAGCCATCGGACTCTTCAAGAAATTGCCCAACCTCAGAAAAATGTAAGTTTGAGTCACTTGCTTGTTAGAATATGTGCTGCCTTGGGTTATAAGGAAGGGGGAAGGCGTGATTGTTTTACAGTTTAGTACTGCAGTAGCAGGCTTCACTTTGTAAATGTGAATTTCAGGAAACTGAATGAGTTGCCTGTTAGATGGACAGACCCAGTTAAACCAGTGACAGATGAAGATCTCCAGGCTGACTTTTCAGTATTCTTTAGGCTATATTTCTTAAAGTCTTTGACTCATGGAAACTGAAGGGAATTCTGTCCCAGAATTTATTCAGGTGTATGTTTACAAAGTTTAGTTTTGTCTTTTAAATGTATTGCATGACTCCCTAGTGTGACTGTTTCAAATATACATATATAGATCTATATAGATATAGATGATGGCAGCTTCTTTTGATCATTATTGCTTTACAGAGGAGAATCAATTAGCTAATTTAGAGATCAGTCATTCAAATATATCTGTACAATTCTGTTAACAGCCTGAGTCCTGGCACTGTAAAATGTATATATTTAATAAGAGCTGTGTTTTGGAAAGAGAATAATATGTTAGATACCTCCTGAGAGTCTTCTAAATAACTTATTTCTGAAGTTATTCAAAGTTTTAACCCTGTGGCCCCATTGCTAATGTCTCATCTAACTGTTTACTTTTAGTAAGATTTTGTTGCTAGAGTTAAGGTAATTTAGAGAAACCCAACCAGCCAACCAGGCTTTGCATTCTGCTTTAATTTCACATGGTTTCTGCCATGTGGAGCTTCCCAGCCATTTGAATCTATGTAGGATCTCAGGAGCTTTGGAGACAACTGTAGTGGGATTTTTGGGTCAGTTTTATTTCCGCAACAGTTTCAGATGCATGGGGGTGGGGGTTGTATTTGTGCAAGTACAGGCCACCACACCTGGGGAATTTATCTCTTATTTCCGCAACAGTTTCAGATGCATGGGGGTGGGGGTTGTATTTGTGCAAGTACAGGCCACCACACCTGGGGAATTTATCATATATGGTAGCTTTTTATGAATTTTATGAATGATCCATAAGTTGTAGCTACACTGCAATTAGAAAAAGTTGTTGATATTGTTGAAGTGCCCTGTTGTCTGTATAAATAGATAGTGGATGTCCTCATCAAACCTTCAGGATGTGTATTTTGAATATTGGAGAGTAGTGATAGCTGGAATAATTTATTTGATTTTATTTAAAATGTAGAAGTAGGCAAGTTGTGGTGCAGTTCTTCCTGTTCCCAGCAGTCACTCTGTGATAGCTGGAATAATTTCTTTGATTTTATTTAAAATGTAGAAGTAGAAAGTCGTAGTGCAGTTCTTCCTGTTCCCAGCAGTCACTCAGGTGGGAGGGATGCTGCGACAGGGCTGTATTGCTGTGTATGAATGCAGCATGAAACAGTTGTGAGATGTTTTTTAGCAGTGTTTCCTGTGAAACAAAAGATCTTTCTGCTCTGTTCTTGGTAGGCGATGAGAACTGAGGTGTACAGGCACAGGTTAAGTGGGCAGCAAAAAGCAGTTGTCCCTACACCTCAGAAAAAGTGTCTCTCATATGGATTTTTAGTAGCAACCTCCAAGCAGAGACTTTTTAGGTAACCTTTGTAGTTGAACTAATTTCTTTTGTTCTATCTGGTGTTGTAAAGAAGTATCTCAATTTTAATAAACAGATTTTCTGAAAAGGATGGGGGTGCCGCGACAGGGCTGTATTGCTGTGCATAAATGCAGCATGAAGCAGTTGTGAGATGTTTTTTAGCAGTGTTTCCTGTGAAACAAAAGATCTTTCTGCTCTGTTCTTGGTAGGTGATGAGAACTGAGGTGTACAGGCACAGGTTAAGTGGGCAGCAAAAAGCAGTTGTCCCTACACCTCAGAAAAAGTGTCTCTCATATGGATTTTTAGTAGCAACCTCCAAGCAGAGACTTTTTAGGTAACCTTTGTAGTTGAACTAATTTCTTTTGTTCTATCTGGTGTTGTAAAGAAGTATCTCAATTTTAATAAACAGATTTTCTGAAAAGGACGTTTTTTCATATAAGCAGAGCAACATTTCAACCAAACCTTACTCAGTAGCTTGATCCTTAAAAGGCCAAATTTGGCTTCTTTTTTCTAATTCTGGTAGCTGCATTTTGTTTTTTCAACTCAGTAGTGTGATCCTTAAAAGGCCAAATTTGACTTCTTTTTTCTAATTCTGGTAGCTGCATTTTGCAAAGAGAAGGGGTTAACAGGAAAAAACAAACAAACAAACACCCCTTTCCTTCTGTGTTGTTATTTGGCCTTTATGAAGTGTCCTTCTGCTAATAATAGGCCTTTCCATCCTGCAAGAGGGGAAATGTAGGGAAATACCAGTGGATGGGATTGTGGCTGCTAATGGTGCTAATGCAGCAGCTCTGTGTGTGTGCCAGGAATGGGTGTATGTGCTTTTCATTAAGTCTTACTGCTGCTATTAAATTCATGAGGAAGAATATTGATCAAAATCCCATTTTTTAAGTGTGTAGAAGGGACTAGAAATTTTACTGTTATTTGATTGGCAATATTGACTCTGTCTCATCGTATTCCTTGTCTGTTCAAGTGTTAAAGGAAAACAGCATGTGGAGGAATCTGTCTGGAAATTGCATTGCTTCCTAGGCTTAAGAAAGCAGTTTAGAGCTTTGCAGTGGCAGACCATCAACCTAAATCACCTTTTTTTCCTTTTTCTCTTTATTTAATCTTTGTAATTCTCTTTCTTCTGAAATTAATATGAATATCTGCAAGCTGGATATCTTAATGGGCATTTGAATCATTGCCTTCTGATTGTCCTTCACTTCAGTTTAAGGCTAGTGACAGATCCACGTCAAGGAAATTTGCAAAGAAACTAAGAGTACCGCAATTCCACTGTGGCTAGTAAAGCTCCAGTGTAATTCCAGAGAGAAAAAAATTAGCTCTTCCTTCCTCTTTATGGCTATTTCGTCTTGGTGCCTCCTCATCTTATGTTATGCTTAAGCGTAGCTTTGGTTTATAACATAAACACTCTGAGGTGGTCTGTAAATTGCACCCTAAGGAGGATTCAGATTGTACTTGCATTCTAGGCGCACGCTCACATTTGTTCTTTAGGCACTCAAGCTCCATCAGTTGTCCACGTCTATTCCTGTGTTGTGATGTATCAGAGTCTCTAATAGGAATCCAAAGGGAAGTACTCATGGATTTGGCATTGACATATCAGACTGGAGCATTGACATTGCTCCAGTGTGTGTATGTGAGAATAGTCTTTAGTTATATATTCACATAATAATATTCAGTTGCATTCTTGTCCCGATCCTTGCTAGATTCTCATCTCCTGACTCAGTGCAGTTTCTCTTCTCACAGTGTTTTGCCTCAGCGTAAGGCCAGCGTCCTGTCCCTTTTCTCTCTGCCCCTCTCTAGCCCCTGACAAACCTCCTGCTCTTCTCACTGGGGCTCCCTTCCCAGCCCTCCCGCACGGTTACCCCACTGCATTGCCCTGAGCTGGTTTTACAGCCCTCGCAGATCTCTCTGGGGGCCCCTCTCTATCCAGCCGAGGCCATTACTTCTCAACACTGCCTGGGATTGGCAGATACTTGGATGGAGAAATGTTCCCAGTCCCAAACTTTGCACGGTCTGTAGCTCATTGTCCTGCGCTGTCTTGAGACACACTGGAAGGTGTCGTCTGAAGGAGAATCTGAAGTGAAAAAATATCTGGAAAATTAGCTCCTAAAACACAGATTTTCCAAAAAAATACATCTTGCAGTCTCCTTGGACTGTGGCAGTAATTTTAAAACTCTTTTTAAAACTCTAAGAATTCAGCCAAATCCTAACAGATTTTAACAGGGAAGATGTATCCTTTGAATAAAACACTTACACAGTAGTTACCAATAAACAAATCTGAAATGAGAATTTATTTGAGTGCTTTGGGCTTTTCACAAAAATATCTATCAGGGTTTTGGGATATGAAAAAAATGGTATTTTGGTTAGCTTTGTTTTGTGGAATAGGTAAACTTCTTTTGTTTTTTTTTTTAAAAAAAAAAAAGAAAAACGTAACTAAAAAGAACCTACCTGTAAACATGAAAAGGACATCTGACAGTTCATTCTTTTAAATCTTGTCAGTGTTTTAAAGTAAGCATTAAAGAAATAAATGGGAAGTGTCAGATCACATTTGCAATAGGTGGTACTGCCAACCCCACCTCTAACATATAATGAGCTTTTGGGGTGGAATCTGTCTGTAAATATTCCTCCTAAGCTGAGTCTTATTGTATGATGCGTCAGCCCAGGATTTAATACATTTTAATACAAAACAAAAGTGAATTCCTGATACAGAAATGTAAAGGTCACAGATCCATAATGCAAAGTTATGCCACATTTTATTTAGGAATTAAATTGCTAAGATTACCCTGCTGGTTTTTAAAAGGTTAACATGTCTGCATATGCCTTTTTTTTAATAAATAAATAAATCAGCTTCAATAATTAGCTGCAAAATGCCATATACATAATGCTATTTTCATAACCTAAATTTTAATCCATCTTTTTACAATAGAATAAAAAGATTGATGTAGAACTGTGTTACTAATATTTTGCAGGGCGGTTAGAAAAGAGTAATTTGAATCTGCTTAAAGTGCAGGAGAAATTCAAGGGTGCTTTTTGAACTGTGTAAGAGTGGAAGCAGCTCTGTGATTTGGGTTTTTGGGGGTATCCTGTCCCTGTGAGATAGAAAGGCTGCAGGACCTGCTGCCCTCCAGACCTGGGAGCTGGAAGCTTCTGCCTTTCCCAGAGAAGTATGTTGTCAGTGGGAGATCTTCTTAATTGGCACGGCAAGGTCTTGTATCAGGCAGGGGTGAGGGGTGACACTATCCTTCACAGAGGTAAGGTTTTGACTTTTGCAGAAGGAAACAGTTCTTTGCTTGCAGCAACTACCGAATTCAGCATGAGGCAGACATTGGGGACCTCACAACTTCCTGAGACTTACCTCAAGTTGTTAATCAGTGAAAAAATCCTCCAGTGCCTGGGGACTCCCACGGCAGTGGGAGCCTGGAGGGATCTTCTGGCCATGGCAGACAGGTTCAAGTTCTAAACCCCCCTGGGTACCTAACTCATTGGGAGCACGGAGATACACTTCTTGCTGCAATGGGATGCTGACCCACAGGGAAAGGCTGCAGCTCCTAGATGTCAGCTCAAGAGCCTGCTCATTCCCTGGTGCCTACAGGAAATCAGTGGGACTGGACAATCCCACTGAGGTCCCCGCAGATGTTTCTGTGGTGAAAAAAATTGGCAATGAGGTAACGTTCAAAATAAAATGGTGAACTGCTGTATTTAATGCACTGCTGGGGAGAAAGGGGTCTGACCTTTTTTCTTGGAGAACAAGGGCAATAAAACAAATATTTAACTCAAAACCTGAAAGGGACATCTAACAGCTCATTCTGTTAATATGGCCAAAGGTACAAATTGAACATAAAGTATAGTCTTATAATAGGAAGTGTTGGGCTGTCTTGGCAATGGCTCTGGTACTGCCAGCCCCACCTCTAGTATATAATTGGAGGCTTACTTTGTCTGTAAATATTTCTTCTGTACTGAATTGTATGAAATGTAAGCCCAGGATTTAACACATTTTACAAGCAAAATAAAATTGAATCATGATAAAACTTGCAGACTAGAAGTCAGTTTCAAAAACAGGATCTCAAGTTTCTTGCGGAGGTAAAAGTAGTTTTTGATGTTAGAAAGAGCTTTTACCTGTTGTTCTTTCCCCTAAGCATAAATTTTACTATGGCAATTGAAGTTGCAGTCATCTGTCACTTGTTTACACAGAAAAGGACTTTATTTGCTGGAAATGATACTGTGGAGAGTGTTGTGGCACACAGCGTTTGGGCTCATCGTGTGCCTCCCTTTTCTTCCAGTGAGGCCATCAGCCTGCTCTGCTGAATGAATTACAGCAGTGTCACGGGGTGTAGTTCACTGTCTCTCTGTAGTATTTAAGACTTTCAGTGCCATCCTGCTTCTGAGAACAACTCGCTCTGTAGAGCCAGCCAGACTGTTGGTAAAGGCTGTAAAACCTTCTTGGCACCCTCCAGAAGAGTGCCACAGCATTGGGGTTTTCCTCCTAACATATACTTAAAAATTCTAAACACATTACCAACTGGCAGAAAGATTCTTGGGAAACCCCTGTTCAGAACAGGCTGTTTGGATGATAAAACTGTGAGGTTCAAGGTGAGACCCAGCAGAGCCTTTGCAGTTGGACCACCTCTGCTGGTTGCTCTTGTAGCGTGTTGGTAACACAGCGATGAAGAGTGTGCTGGAATGTTGAAATTGCCCCAGCCAGGTACAGCAGGATGAATGGCTTCGTTAAGTCTGAATAGAATCCAGCTTGTTCTGTGTTGAAGTTATAAGATCAACAGAAATAATATTATTATAAACTTGAGCCATAAAGTGAGTAAAATCTGACTGAAAAGTGAGCTGTGTGAACAATGTCACCTTGATAGCTTCTTAATCTGTTCATTTCAAATTCACAGCCCCACATAAAGTAAACCCAGGCTTTCTGAAAAATTCTTTTGACCTCTTGCCCAAAATAGAAGTCTGGAAATGGGATTAAACGTTGTCGCCAGGGTAAATCAGGAAGTCCTTATGGCAACAATAACCTTTCTTGAGTGACCAGGTTGCCTATAGGTTCCCATTTGAGTCCTGCCAGAGGACATAGGTGTCTTGGGAAATACTCATTTTCTTTTCCACTGTCTTCCAGTATTTAAAGAAGAATTCCTTACAGAAGCTTAGTGTTGCAAGAGGATGGGGCTTTTCTATAATGAGAGTTTGCTGTAAAGTCTGTCAGAAGTTTTTTTTCTCATAAAAAAATAATTCCTTGTCAGGTGCTATTATCATAAATGAAAGATTCTTTCAGTGCTGGGAAGGACGGAGTAGAGCTCTCTGAGTTGCAGGGCAGGCAAAAGTTTCACTGCTTTCATTTTTCAAGGTTTGTATCAGCTGATTATTTTTTCTGGTAATTCTGGACTAAGAAGTATGTCATTTCTCATGTTTATTATTCTAGTAGGTCAGACTGTAGGGAGGATACTTTTTTTTTCCCCTGTCATCTACCTTTTTTTTGTTAGATTCTGATATGGAAAGCTTTAATTCAGGAAGACAAATAAAGAAATCCAGGTTGGCAGAACATCTGCTTTGACAGTGCTCCAAGTGGGATTGCAGGGCAGTGTCGTCTTTACCTATTTATTATTGTAAAGCTTGTCTTTTCTCTGCCTTGCAACTTTGATTGCACCGTAGCATTTGATCATGGATTTTCAAATCTTTTGCATAGGAAAGGTATACATAATTGGCTGCTTCTGAAACTGCTGGCATATTTTTGGATAATTTCACATTGTTGAAATGATCAGGCATTAACTCAAATGAGTGAAGTTCCTTATCTACAGAACTTCTTTGGCAGCAATTAAAATTCAGATGGTTTGGATTGCATAAAGGTGCCAATTTCTTTGCAAATTATGACCAGCCTTTTTCTCCAATATTTGCTCTTTTTTGCCTTGAGTATCTAATCCTCTATTAAAATTAGACCCATGTTTTATATATGCGGCTAACTATATTTTAGATGGTAAAACCTAACTAATAAACCTTTGTGACTGCAAGTATAGGTCAGTTTGCAATCTGTGAATTGAAAATCAAAGTCTTTATGTATTATAGTAATTCAGTCGTCCTTCTCACCACAGACATTTACTTATTTATTCATTTATTTTTGTGCAAATATGCATTGTGGCATGATCTTTACCAGGAAAGGGATCATTGGGAGCATTTATTTATGCCAGCATTCAAAAGAGATGCCGAGCTATAAACATTTCCACTAGAGAAATAGCTGAGCCCCAAAATTAAAGGCATATGTCAGAATATCCTTCCTTGACTTGCTTTGACACTGAACATAAACTCTTCATGTGAGCGTTAGCACAAAGTACTAAACTGGAAAGCAAAATCCGTATGTAAGTATTTCTATATGTTTTTATGTTATTTTTGGCTGATTGCTGGCATACTCCTATTCTTTCTGATCACAGAATGCACAAGAGGTGATGGGCCACATGCTGTAGGGCCCACTATCTGACAGTTGTTCAGCAGACATAAACCAGCATACTCAAGTTTCCCACATGAAACATATCTCCAAGACTCAATCTTTTTTTTTTTTCTTCTTTTTTTATTAAGTGATGACTTCTGCAAAGAGCAAGACTCACATTATTTCTATCTGAGGCCAAGCTGTCCTGTTGCCATGTCTTCTGTCAACTTTTATCCCAACAAGATTGCCTGTTCTTCAGAGCAGAGTAGTCCAGGTGTTAATCTGATACCTTGTCATTTGTTTTATATCACCTGGAATTGGATTTTGAAACTATTACTCATGCTGCTTGTATACTGGGATCATTCCTGGAATAATGTGCTATTCAGTATGAGTAATAGTGCTGGAATTTGGCATCTTCTTGGGACAAAGAGCATATCCTTTACTTTCTCTTTTTTGTTAGACAGTAAAACAAAGAATAGTGTTTCCTGTCATAAACATAAACATAAATGGGATTATTTATCACAGTCTACATGGGGCATCGTAGGAGATGCTTGAAAGGCTGAGGTCCAAGGTTTTAATGTGCTTAAGGCCTTTTATATAAATGTTTTAAATTAAATGTAATTTATTTTTATGCATCTCTAATGGCATTTTATCACTCAGAAATTTTCTGTTTAGAAGTATTCTGTTTCTATTTTCTATATCTAGTCTTCTATTCAGAGCTTTTTCACAAATATGAAATGTTCAACAGATTAATTTTGCATTTAATCAGAAGTCTATATCTAGTCTTCAGAGCTTTTTCACAAATATGAAATATTCAACAGATTAATTTTGCATTTAATCAGAACTTCATTTGACTTTGTAGATTGAAGTTGTCCAATGTCGATCTCTAAGCAAACATCTTGAGACTGTATAGGCAGGGTAAAAATATAGAAAATAATGCTGTATGTTGCAGTAGCTGTGAATTGAGAGTTAAGTGATGCTCCATTTGTTTTGAGTGGTGGTGTTAAATTTAAGTACCTAGGAGTTCATGAGTGCACGTATTAAAATTTGTATCAGATACACGTGGTCACCCAGTTTTATATGCTACTCCAGTATTGAGTTTAAGAAGAGTAAAGGTCCTGGTACACTAAGTAGAAGTGGTCCATATCTCAATGTGTCGTACCTGTTTCGATGGTAGTACCATTAAGTGGTTTTTGTCAGATGAGCACCCAGGCCCAAGCACGGTCCATAACTTCATGGATGTAAATCAGATGTTAGAAATGCACACTTACTGTATCCCTGAGACCCTTATAAGCAAGAATGACATGAGGTGTAAGAGCTGGTAATCCCACTAATTTAAATACTCTTGATATATGTGATATAATTGTGGTTTTGGTAATTGAAGGGGAGCTATTTGTAAGTGTAGTAAGTATACTTTTGGACTTCTGTATGCTCTCCTTGCTGAATGAATGTCTCTCTAGAAAACCACTAAAAGGCACATACTCTTCTTCCTCCTTCCAGCGTGAAGACCCATGTTTTGAATAAAACACTAATAATTTTCTTATTGTGTCTGATTTTGTCCGTCCAGAAATCTAAGCAACAATAAGATCAAGGAGATCCGAGAAGGCACGTTTGACGGAGCTTCAGGAGTGCAGGAACTGATTCTGACAGAGAATCAACTGGAATCAGTGCATGGACGAATGTTTAGAGGCCTCACAGGGCTGAAGACATTGTAAGTGCAAAGACCTGGCTTTCTCTGTTCCTCTGTAAGCTGAGGGCGAGCGCTCAAGTTCAGCAATGACTGCTAAAATGTCTGTTACTAGACAACAAGCTTTAAAGCTGGGTCTTCTATTGCTGCCATGAAGTCTTCTATATATTTCCAGTCATGGGTAGGTTTGAGATTCATCCACTATTTTCAAGAGTTTCAGAAGTACCGTGATGGTGAATCTGCCATGGGTCAAATTTGGGCACTTTTAATCTTTGAATACTTTTAATATTTTGCTACTTCCTATAGAAACAAGGCATGTAGGAACATGTTTGCTCTCTACTAGTCCGTCCTCCCGCTTTGCCTCCACCCAAATTGGAATTGTTGGTTTGCTTCAACCAAACCTCTGAGTAGGCTGGGACCCTGTGGTATTTTTAATCTTACAAGCTTTATGAAATCAATAGGTAGGGAGAGAAGAAAGACCCGAGTTGTTGCTGCCAGAAAGCAGCTATAGCTAAGGAACTGTAGGGCAGGCATAACCAAACTGTTGGAGGTCCTGCTGACCGAAGGTAGCTGGCACCAGGTGTAGTAGCACGAGCACAGGCCATGGCTTTGGAGTAGCCACAGTGTGCTCTTTCTTGTCCACACCAGGTACCATAAAAATTATGTGTGGGTGTACTATCAATGTGATTGTGTTTGGGGAGAATGTGAAGGAGACACAGAGCCCAAATGCCTAAGAAATCAGTTTGATATCACTTTTGTACTCAAGCAACCTTTGTAATTTAGTTCTGAGAGCTAACACACATAAACTCATAGTACCTAACACTAATTTATTTTCATGTTAAATATTATATTGGAAGAAGGATCACAGACAAGATTTAATCCAGCCCATCCACCATCCTGAGAAGTAGTCAGGGACTAGGCTTCTGGTGACAGCGAAGACTGGGGCAAGATGATATGTGTGATCTTTACCTGAAAAATACCTCTCTTCCATAGTCTTCCCTCCTGTAGAAAGAAAGCACTTGACCAGGTGGATGCTGTCAGTAAATAGACTCTAGGAATCAAAATGCAATTTAAAATCTGCAATTTATTCATTAGCAGCAAATACTTCTCAAGTTGCAAAGTATCGTGGCTCAGTTACTTCAGTCATTACTCAAATGTAAAAAGAAGTCCAAGTTTATCTTCAGGGACTTTTGGCCTGTAATGACGAAGAGGGAACTTTTCTTTTGCTGTTCTTTTAATGTGTTTTTATTTTTTTTCTGTGGCTACAGCCATCTGTTCTTTAATGCATGCACTTTACTAAGGGATTTGAAAATACTGTCCATAGATACTAAATTAATTTTTATACTGTAAAGCAGCCTGTGGCAGTGCTCCTAAACAAAATTCAGCCTTTTTTAATAAAAAGATGCTTAACATTCAAGCTATCCTGCTGACCTGACCTACATTTCCCCCTGGCTGGTAAAACAGTCTAAATATACACAGCGTGATGTGAGGATCTGCAAGTATAATTTTCCTTCAGGAAGGGCACACGGCACATGGTGAACTGTGGTACGAAACCAAAGGTTTTGGCTCGCTGGACATATATTTCTATCCATTAATTAACTTTCTTTGAGCATTAGTATTGGTATCTTTTACAAAGAGGCCATGTTGGACAGGTTCACAGTCCAGTTTTTAGAAGAAATGCAATAAATTGCTCCTCAAGATATATTGGCAATCAAATTTGGTGATCCCATCTTGCAGTACTGCTGCCTGATACTTTACATACAGAATTCAGAAAATGTTTCCCACTGCTACTAAGCCACTAAGGACCTTACTTCTCATATTTACTACCCATTTTACAGCTTGTGGTCTTGACCTGGCTTTCCAGCAACTTAGTGCTCCACATGGTGTCTCTGGGCCCTGTGACAGTTTCACCCCAGTTGCAATACCAAAACTAGTGAGACTGTAGTGTCTGTGATGGTGACTGTACATAGAGAACAGTGATGCAAAACATTCAGGTCTTAAACACTGAGTGTTTGTGATTACATTATAAATTTCTTCCCAGCCATATCGAGTCTATCTTTGGTGTTTTTCAAGTATCTGTTGATGGAACATCTAAACGCCCAACTGGCAGGTACCAATCTGAGATTTAAATCCAGACTTCTAAGGGAGTCTGAATTCTCATTGTCCACTGCACAGATTTGATACCAAGGAATTAACCCTCCTCAGTTTGGAGGATCCATGCACTGGAACAGCAGCATGAGCTGCATATATTTTGTGGATGTCTGGTAGTATGCTTTAATTACTGAATATTTTTTCACCTAAGTAGGAACAACACTAGTGTAGTGATGTTTACAGACCCAGATGTTGATTGGCATGCAGTATAACAAATACATGTGAGCTTTTTTTTGCTATGGAATGAAACAAGATACTACAGTCTTTCAGATTAATTGGGCTTTATCGTTGAGTTCATTGTTACCATAACAACTCAGAGAGATGTATCTTCCAAAACACAGCACTGATTCATCGGGCACAAGCACTGAGCAAAGACCATTTTATTGGATGTACTGCTTTCCGTCTTGTTAATTAATGATTATAATGACATTTTAGAGCTTGTATTAGGTCTGGAAATCTTTCCTAAGCTATTCCTTGATTTCTGCTGAGAGTGCTGTTTCCTTCCATACTTTTGCAGTGTAGATTACAGAAAATATCCATGATAAGAGTAGAAGTAATATAGCTAGTATTGTTATGGTTGCACATTTCTGGCAGTCTTTCTCAATTGATCTCTGAAATACATCTTTATGTAATCTCAGATATTTATTAAATGATGACTTTAGTTTTTATTTCAAGTTTACCACTAGTCAGAATTTCAATTACATACTACCTTCAAATGTGGAGCTCCCATCAGCCTCTGATGTTGTGTGGAAGAAATGCATTTTAAATTCACGAGACAATGTGTCCATGAATCTAGCCCTCTTATAGTTGTACTGTAATTCAGCAATCAATAAAAATAGAGTACAGAGATTGCCAAAGCATTTGTTGATGCTCTAAATAAAGGACCTCCTATCCTGAAATTATATCCCCTGCCAGTAGTTCCTGATTCTGGGTTTTAATCCTTGCAGGATGCTGAGGAGCAACTCTATCAGCTGTATAAACAATGACACCTTCGCTGGACTGAGCTCAGTGAGGCTTCTTTCTCTGTATGACAATCACATCAGCACCATCACCCCTGGAGCCTTCAGCACATTGGTCTCTTTGTCTACAATGTAAGTTGTCTCCTTACGGTACAAACACATCATGATGCGGTTATTTCATGCTTTCCTTTTAAGAAGACAATGTTTTGAGTTTCAGAATCAAACTACTTGTTGTTCGTATATGGAAAACCTCATTTAGGGAAAGAAAACTCCATCCTACTGAAATCACAGATTTGGAGGATTCAAGGTGTGGTTTAGAAAAACATTTTAATTGCTTCAGTTGGAGTGGCTGAAGAAACTTTGAAGTTTCCAGCCTTGGGCAGGACGACTGTGTTTTGCTGTGTCATAGCCTAGTGCAGCACACAGTAGAAATTCATGTAAAACAGTCTCTGCAGATTGAGAAGCACATAGCTTATCACACTTTAGCTCCCTGAAGCTGCTTTAGTTTCAGTAGAGTCTAAGTTTGTAAGAAAGCTTTCTTGGATTTCAGTTAAATTAGTTAAGTATCAGAATAAATCTATTAGCTAATGCTTAGATTTTCAGAAGAGCATGAGGATGAAATACTCAAGTCCTACTGAACGTGAGTTTGAAAATCCTAACCTAAGGTTTTCTGATAATTCTTTTATATTTCTCAAGCCTTCTTTGAAGTATTTCACTTGCTTCTTAAATATGTTTACATGCTTTTTGTAGCGTGTCCATTTTAATAAAGTACAGACTGATAAATATGGAAAGAAAGTCTGTGCTTTGTTTCCAGCTGTGGACAGGGACTCTGAGGTTGCTGTTAATGGAAGTTGTCTCCTTAATTCCCTTCACACTGCCCTAAAAATACATCCTAATTGTCCAGTCAAAATAAACTATTGGTGCTATTGCATTGCAGGTTTGGAAAGCGTTCTCCACCAAGTTTGGGGGGTGAAAGAAGTGTTGAATCTCAGCTGTTTTGTTGCTCACACTTTCATTTTGTTGTTATAACTTTTTGCCAGCAATCAGTTATCGTTTTGGCATTAGCTCCATGCAGCAGAAAGAACCCAGTCTTTTTCTTCCATTTACTTTCTGTAGTCCCAAAAGCCTCCTTGAAATTGATGGACAAAGAGAGAAACACAATCAGATTATTGACTGTTTTCAAGTCACTGGTCACTGCTCGTACCCTTGTCCCTGTGCTGACTTCTGTGCGTCCCTGAATAGCTGTGACTCTCTGCATCCACCTATAAAGTCCCTGCCTCGTCTGCATAGAGGTGTCTTTGTCATGTTTTGTTAAAAGATAGCCCATTTTCTTCTTTTTTTCAGCAGTGGGTAAAGATTATTACCATTTCTAGCAGCAGCAATTAAAGCTGCTGCTAATTAGAGTACATTACTTTGGCACTGAATTATAGTCATGTTGGCTGTGGCAGGTTCCTTGCTGTGTCTTGATGAAAAAGTTGTTCTTCGACACGTTTTCACTCTGAGCTTGATGCATAGACAGGAGAAGGTGTGCTTTTGACTTCTTTAGACATTCGTTTAAGGCCATAGTGATATTTCACATATAAATGCAAAATTCAGATGTGTTCCATTTCCTAGCAGCACTCCATTGTAGGTGGATGAATTAGATGACAACACTACTGAAGATAGATAGTATGACTGCTTTTCCTGTTCAACCCACGCTTTGTGAGTTAATCGGGTATTATAATGACCTATTTTTGCATCTATTAATGTGAGCCAGAAATTCATGCAAAGTTTAACATTTCCATTTTTATCTTGGCATATTTACAGCACTAAAAAATATTGCTCCTTTTGTTATTACTCTTTGTGAGTCAGCCTTGATATTATCAAAACATGGACAGCTCTGAAAATAATACCCTGACTAATGGTTTTCGATAGAGGAATGAGATGTATTTTGTAAGTTATTGGTATAAAAATAGCAATTTTTTATTTGTTACTAGTCAAGCTAGGTACTGTAGCCTCCTAATTTGAAGTGTGCTTGCACTTCTGCCTACAGAGAGTTCTTTCAGTCCTTACATAGTTAAATGGACAAGCAAGCAGAACTGATTTTCCTTGAATTATTATTACAATAGCTGCATGGAGGTAATGCCAGAATGATAACTGGTTCATCAGAATGACTTTCAACTGTTCTAGTATAAACTTAGCCTCAATTCCAGGATATATTTTCAGTCTAATTTCAACAATATCCAGATGCGCTTCAGCATGTTTTTCTAACAGGTCACTGGAATCCATTTAAATAGTTAATATTATGTGGCTTCTTTGCAATTTTTAGAAGGCACTTGTAGTAGGATATGCATATTTCATTCCTCAAGACTTCTATTCCCCCTTGATTTTATAAATATGTCTATGTCCTTGAGTAAACACTTCTGAATTTCATGTTAATACAACATCTTTGCTAAAAGCTTGATTGCTTTGTTTCTGTTTGAGTGGTTAAATCACTATCTTACATGTAGGAACTCTGATTACTAATTATGAATTTTTATAACAATTTGTCTGCCCAACATTACTGCTTCTGATTTGAGAACTCCACTTAAATAGCCAGATTCCAGAATAAAGCTTTTGCAAATAATTGGCCCTTCCAGACTTTCAGTTACTTTTCAAGTGAAGCAGGGGATCTCTTGTCCCACGAGACACTTCATAGAAAGCCTTGATGATACTTTTTTTCCCAGAAGTTGCATCATGGTCTTGCCATGGAAAGAGCATGTGTGTGGGGACGTATATGAACTTCATACTATGTTAAAGCAAAAAATTACTGCCCTGCAGTTGGACAAAGGACAAAATTTAGGTGTGGCAGGAGGACGTGTGGAATGTGTGACAAGATAATTTTACCCTTTTTTACCCAGAAATATTCGAATTTCAAAACAGTGGATTTGTTTGTTTATTAATTTTATATGTAACAACTAAGTGTTTTCATAGTTGCAAAGAAAAGCATCATCCAAATTCTAATGCAAGGATTTAATAAATTTTAGGTCTTACGTTAACTTGTGTTTGCCAAGGAGAAAATGAGGGTTTGTGGATAGTTACTGCTGCTCAGCTACTGAGCAGTAATAGATTAGTCAAAGCAACCTCTCCTCTGTAGAGAGGGATAATTACTATTTTGATGGGAGCATTTTTAGGTTGAACGTTTGAACGTTTCTGAAAGTTTTTCATGTGTCCCAGTAAGATGCTCTCTAGATGTGCAAAACGTTCTTTACATTGTGAGCAGCTGGTTTTCCAGAAACCTGGTTATATACACCTGCTGTTCGTTTCCAAATGTGGATTATTTAATTCTAAGGATTTGTGTCACGGAAGTTGTTCTGTGAATATGATCTCACTCTCTTCCATCCGTGGAACAAATGGCCTTTGAAGCATTGGTTCACTTAGCGTTGGAGGTTTAAACATTTGGTTTCAACACTCTGTTCATGCCAAAGTATGTCAGTATGGAAAATATACACAGCATCCTGCATGTGGTCCCATTATGGGTTAAAGAAAGTGGAAAACAATTCAGAAGTAGAATTACTAGAATTAAAGTAATGCTTCCAGTGCTTTTCTGCACATTCTGTCTGAAAGCTCCTATGTTTGTTTTCTCACCTTTGTACAGCAAGGTAGCCTTACCTTTGAATTCTAGTCAGCATGAAGTAGGTTGAGTATTTTTATTATTGAACGTAGTTTTGTCCTCCCCCTGTTTCTCCCTCTACACAATGTACAATAGTCTGTGCTAGATCTGCAGACCCAGAGCTGCAGGCTAACGCCGTGACTGAGGTATGCTTTTGTACAATGCAGAGAGCAGCTGTAAATCATATTGTGGGTAAGCGATGTTGGCCTAGAACCTATATATAATTTAGGAATTGGTTTGGGTTTCTTTTTTTGCTGCCACACCTCAACTGTGCCATCTGTTTTTGTCTTCAGCACTATTGTTTTCTGAAGGAATTCCTTGGCTGAAAACCTGATGTAATTTTGACTACATGTTTAGGTTTGTAGAAGTATGTTGCAAGTGAAGATTTACAATGTCTTCAGCTACTACACCTGCATTTGAACTGCCTATTTCTTTAAGTCCTTAAACTTTTTTGTCTTTAAGATATCCTATGCTTTAGAGAAATTTCATTATCTTTTTTTTTTTTCTCTACTACCAAAATAATAACTCTTGGGCACATTTTCACATACGATGTAAGAATTCCGTCAGTGTTACTTTAGATACTTCATTTTCCATACATAGGGATCTGACAGCTCATTTTTCTTTGATGAGGCAACCTCAGACTAAGGCTATTGATTCTCCCTCTCTTTGTACATAAGGTACTCAGCCTTCTTTTTTCACCAGGGATATCAGCCTCTGCTTCATCTGAAGCCTAGTCATAGAAAAACTTACACACAAATTATGTATTTCAGTACAGGACTCCAAAAGATGTTTCAGGACAGAACTCCAGAAAAAAGGTTTTTTCCAAGATTCTCAGCACTAATTCTAGTTAGCTTAGGAAGATGCTTCAAATAACTCCTTTCATTCAAAGATCGCAACCTATTAAGAAATATAAATTAATATCTTTTCTGTACTGACTATGTTTCAGGTGCTCCACTGAGGAATTGCTATACATCTATGTTTTCATGGCTTGACAATGGAATGGTTAGGGCTTTCTGCTTTTAAACACTGCTGACCCAAGCTATGTGAAGAATCTGTCCCTCTCACGGGGGCTGTCCAACAGTTGCTTTGGGGACTGCACACCACAGTAACACAGCAAGGCTGCAATTGCATTTGAAAGATATTTCAGGAGCTGTAGCAAGATTTGATGCAGACCTCAAAGTTCACAAGGCACTAGACACTAGAACAGCTGCTTTTCACTACGGGGATACTGTCCTTAGAAAGCTTCATAAGAAGTGACTGGAGCTGACAGTGCTGCTTTATGGATGTATAAATGTACATCCAGAGTGCTGTCCATTCTGTTTCAGTAGGAAGCCCAAATTCGGGTTGCCAGTGGCTCCCACCTGGCACTGGTTTGTAGAGGCCATAACACAGATGAGTGGAAAGCATGAACACGCTGGGGCAAGGAGCAGTGTGCTGAGCAGCTTGGCCGTACACACAGGCAGTGGCACGTGTGTATCTGTGCTAAGGGCTGGCAGGGCTAAACTTCTCCGTGGTGTTACCCAAAGGAGTGACACTGACCATCACACGTACATGGTTGCTGTGTGAGGTGAGTTTAGACTTGGGTGTGAGCTGTAGCTTGGGTTGAAATCTGCTATAAATACAGCCCTGATAGTGATGTAAGTATGTCTAAATAATAGCTGTAGCAGTGAGTACTTTGGTTTATAAACATATATATATTTTAATTACGACCCTAGTTTTACTATAAAACCTGCGTAGAACTTCCCTGATCTGTAGAACATAGAAGGATCTCACTGAAACAGATGGCAAGAAAGAGCTTGAACTTGGAACCCATCATCTCACTGTAGTCATTTCAGTATTTCTGTATGTTCATGTTATGTCTTCTTCCATTTCAGTAATTTGCTGGCCAACTCCTTTAACTGTAACTGCCATTTGGCCTGGCTGGGAAAATGGTTGAGGAAGAAGAGAATTGTCAGTGGAAATCCACGCTGCTTGAAACCCTTTTTCTTAAAGGATATTCCAATCCAAGATGTGGATGTCCAGGACTTCACCTGTGATGGTAAGAAAATCCAATTTGATTTGGCATTTATGATAATGTTGGCACTTCTGTGAGGCCTTCCCTTCCTATCAAGTAATACTGCATGGTAGACATTTCAGTTTAGTGATGAGGAAGACAGCCATCTAGAGCTGAAGATCATTGTTCCCTATGTGGAGTTTATTTTTATTCTTGATTTCCAGTTTCTAAATTTCTACTATCTACACCTAAATATAAGAATGAATTTATTATAGACAAATGCTCTGCTTTATATAATCCTAGTATAATCCTGCCCCTTCCTCTCACTTCCTTAATCATATGCTTACTTAACACTCTGAACCCAGTGGGAATGGTGCTTGCTTGGGAAGTCTTTTAGTTTTGGATACTGTTCAGTTTCACTAATAACAGGTATGAATACAGGGAAATAAAAAACCCCTCATATTGTTTGAAATGACTCAGTAATGCTTAATGCTTTAGTGGGTCCGTATAGATTTAAAAAAAAAAAAAAATCCTGACATTTCTTTCATTCTCCAGGTAGTTCTTTGTCTTCTGAAAAAGCAAATTTTAGAGAAAATAATACAAAGAAAAGCTGACTGATGAGTGCCCTGCTAATTTGGCTTGTAGGCTGTGATTTCCTGTGAAGACCAGCTATGTGGGAGCTGCAGTTAGTCGTACCTCTAAAGAGACCAGAGAGTGATAGAAGTTTCCTACTTAGAGTAGAAATTAATTCCTGTCCTGGTCGAGCAGTCTGGCAACGGGCCCAGGCGCTTGGGCTCAGATCTCAAGGGACCTAAGTTTAGTCATTAAAGAATAATTTGCATTTAGTTGGGGAGAAAAAAAATAAATCCTGGTCCTCAAAATTACATTCCAGGCTTGGGAGCTTTCTTTATCCTACAGTCAGTCACAAGCCGTGGTGCATGGAAGGTAGATGGTGGCAGGGTGTAAAATACAGAACGTAGGGGAAAATTGAATATGCTGAAGGAACATGCTCTTTCTGCAGATTTATGGGACTTTGAATTTTGTTTCCAGTCGTTAAGCTCATTAAGCTCGGTTGGGGTGAAAAAGAAAGAAATTCTTCCCTGTTCTGTTGGCTGGTTGTGCTTCTCCATCCCCCTGAATACAAATGATTCCCTACCCATACATTTACGGGTAATTTTATTATCTTGTATCAGGACTTCCAGTCTTATTCTTTAATCTCAATGCTCTTGGGTACATCCAGCAGAGAGAAAAAAGAAACAGATCTGTCTCAATTAGTCCTTGCATCAGTTTAAAAAAGAAAAAGAAAGAAGCGGCACATAATGACAGCTGTTTGTGTGCTCTTGGGTGGCAGCGCCGGTCAGCTCAGGCTGCCTGTGCTCACCAACAGTTGTGTGTGTCCTCTCACTGTCATCTGGAGAATGTGCCACTAAGTGTTTCCTGCCACATACGTCATGATACTGCAGCATGTATTTGCCTTATGTTTTGCAAAGCCTGTTGCTCTTGGGGAAAATCCATGCTTTAATGTTCTTAACTTCAAAGAGTTGGTTTCTTCTGCAGAAACCCTATTGTTCTCAAATTACAAGATTTAATCTGCTGTTTATGGGCCTTTGAAACCATTCTTGGAGAAAGTTAGATATCTTTATGTGTGCACAGATGGATCACCAGCAGTTGGAAGAATGCTGCTCAGTTTGTTGTTTGCCTGGTTATCCTTGTCAAAAACAATGAGGTTTTACAATTCAGATTATAAATGAAGTGCCAGGCTGACTTTAAAAAGTAAAAAATTAACATCTAAAAGCTGAATTTAAAAAAAATATATCTTCCTAAAGCAGTGTAGATAGTGAATATCATCTGTCTAGATGAATTTCAGGATAATGTTCTGGTCAAGTTCTCCATTTCATCTAGTACATTAGGGATGAAGGGAGGATTTGGGATTCATACAACTAATTTTACTGCCTTTTGCAAAATTACAGACAAGGTACTCCTTAGATAAAAATTATTTATTTAAAAATATTGCTATTCAGTTTTTGAACTGTTTTTCATGTTGCCTAAAGAACCTGTATGAATGGAGGCTGATCCAAAGCATTGGATCTACTTCAAAATATTGTGGTCACTGTGGATTCAGGGATGTCCCTCCTTGGTTCTTGTAACCAAAGTGCCTGGCTTTGGGCTGCAGAGCTGACTTCCTCTTGTTCCATTCCTCTCCCTCCGCAGGTAACGACGAAAGCAGCTGCTTGCTTACACCTCCTTGTCCTTCCCAGTGTACCTGCGTGGACCTGGTGGTGCGGTGCAGCAACAAAGGGCTGCGGGTGTTGCCCAAAGGAATTCCCAAAGACGTGACTGAGCTGTAAGTTACCTTTTACATAGCTCCTTTTGTGAGAAGTTCATGAAATTACATCACAGTGAGGCTTTGTAGTTCCTCGGGGGCTTTGCCTTTGACTGTAGTGACTGCTGGTTTGTGCTTTGGTGCTTTCCATATGTTTTGGCTGTTATTTCTATACTTATTTGTCCCTTGACTGAATACATTGCTCTGTAGTGGGAAAAGAGTTTATCTGTCTTTGTAGCCATTAATTCTGTGTGCAGGGAACAAATGCATATATTACTATCAAATAATCCTGTAGTGCTTCTGAGAAGCCTAAGCTCACAACAGGCAGTTTGAAAGGATGATGAAAATATGTTCCTGACTTACGCAGCTGTGAGCTAATTATCCTCTGAGGAGATTAAAAAAAAAAAGACAAAGCCACTGATGGAAACAAACAATGTATTCTTTTCTCCAAACCTCATGAAATGGCCAAAATAACAGGTTATAAGATTAAATTATAAAGTAAATTCATCCTAGTTGAGATCCATCTTCCTATTTGTCTTTTCATCTACCCCTCACTATGACTTTATACTGGATTTCGATTCTTTACACTGGAAGAAAATACACTGGTGGAACTGTTTGCCATAACCCCTTGGCAATAGAAATACTGAGCATTTCCCCTCTAGGTCCTTATTGAAATCTATCCCAAGTGAGTCGTTACTGAAACCTGTGACAGTCTCATCAACATTTCTATGTCAAAGTAATTGGTTGAGCTAGTTGGTGTATTCAGTGAATTTTGTAACGAATTAAAATCTGATTCAGCTATTTTTTAGTATCTAATGTTACTTTTACTATTTCGTAACAGGGCAGCTTGATGAATGAGATACACATCTTTTTACTCCCTTCCCAGTGGGAGAATGGGGTTTGCACTGTTTTTACCAGTGTTACAGTCAAGTACAAGACTTTGTTGCTGAATGAGGAGTGTACTGACAGTGTATGTGGTAACTCAAATTAACGTGGAAATTTTGCACTAATGAATATATCCTTGGAACACTGTTACCCAGGGCATGGTTAATAGTGGTTTGGATTAAAAGCCAAGTCCTGGCCTGTATTCCCTTACATATTGCCATCAAGTGATAAAAAGTCTGTGAGGTGGTTTCTGCTCTGGTCTTGTTCAGGTTTCATTGCATTCAAATGTGACTTGCCAACAATAAGATACTACAGATGTTTCTTTGATTTCCACTGCCACACTGAGGAATTTTTGTGTTTAAATTTTGCATATTGAGTTTTACTGATACTATCTGATACACTGACGACATAACTTTCACAAAAAGAGTGAAATTAATCTCACATTCTTAAAAACTGCTATATTTCTTGAGCTATTTCTTGGCAAATGAGGCAATAGCCTGGAACTGAGCAGTTTGAGTTCATAGGAGTTTACGTGACTGTCTTCTTCAGTAGGAGCCTCTTGGCTGTGCAAGCCTCTAGTTCGGCTTTCTGCATTCAATCCAGAAATGTGTCAGCAGAACACAGTCAGCCATGGGCTGGCTGGCTTTGAATATTTCATGTTCTGCAAATATAACCTTGAATCTGTCCCAGCTGTCTCAAAATTCAATCCTGATCTCACTCTCCTCTCAACCAACATAAACCGAGCTCCTTATTTGTATCTGTACCAAAAGATGAGCTGCAGGTACTGAAGTTAAAAATTTCATGTGTTTGTGGAAACTGTGACAGAATGACATAAATTTTTTAAAATAACCAATCTTACTCGCCTTTCTTTGGCTTCCAGATTGAGATAAAGAAGTTGCCCATAATCTGGAGGGGACTGTATCATCGAGGTCCTAAGTTGCTAGTGTGAACTTAAGTATTTTTATTGTTCTATGTTTGGGAATTGTCATTGCTGCTGTGAGCAACAGGATCTCCTGTGGAACCCCACCTCTTGACTCATTCTGAGGACAGCTAAAACTTGACAGGGCTTGGCAGTGCCCAATAGCTTTCTGGGCACAAGGTGAAACAGCTTTATCTTGTTCAATATATTTATGCATCAAAATACTCCCATTTCCCTGGCACAGTCCTAGGTCCTTTGAACTGCATCCTAAGGGTGAAGTATCTTCTTAAAGCTGTATTTTCCACGGTAGCGGTAGATATTTAGCACCTGAAAACAGAAAGCACACAAGTTACATGCTGCAGAAGATGTCCTGGCTTTTGCATGGCTAGAGAGAGCCACAGGAGTCTCCAAGGCAGGAATGTCATAGAATCATAGAATGGTTTGGGTTGGAAGGGACCTCAAAGATCATCGAGTTCCAACCCCCTGCCCTGGGCAGGGACACCTCCCACCAGACCAGGTTGCTCAAGGCCACATCCAGCCTGGCCTTGAACCCCTCCAGGGATGGGGCATCCACGACTTCCCTGGGCAACCTGTTCCAGTGTCTCACCACCCTCAGAGTAAAAAATTTCTTCCTGAGATCTAATCTGAATCTTTTTTCTTCCAATTTAAAACCGTTTCCCCTTGTCCTATCATTACACCTCCTGGCAAAGAGTCCCTCCCCAGCTCTTCTATAGGCACCTTTCAGGTATTGAAAGGCCGCTATAAGGTCTCCCCGGACCTTTCTCTTCTCCAGGCTGAACAATCCCAGCTCCCTCAGCCTGTCTTCATAGGAGAGGTGCTCCATCCCTCTGATCATCTTCGTGGCCCTTCATCTTCCTCACTGGTGCAGTGGTCCCAGGGGTCTGATAGGTTAAAACACCTTCTTCCATGTTACCACAACCTGCGCTGCCTTCCTCCCACACTCCCATGTCGGAGGCCTCTGGGCAGTGTGCTGGGGTCTCCAAACTCCCACCAGGCACTCACACAAACCCACGGTCACTAAGGACAGAGCCAAGGAGAGGACAAGGGTGGGAAGAGCCTCTTGTCCTGGCAGCCCACAGCTCCCTCCCGCGGGAGGCCTGAGCGGTGATACGATGCAGGGGAGCATTTTAGTGAAATTTTTATGAATGGACCAGTCTGACATTTATAAATTTCCAATACTGATGTGTTGATTTACAGGACATGTTAGCTGCAGTGCTTTTATTGAACTGCAGTAAGTTTATATACAACATGATTTAAGAAAAAGAACTGCCATGTGTCTAGATAAACCAGTCTGTTACGGCTGAATATAGCCTTCTCAGAAGTTCTTTTAAATGCTTGTAGAGGTCTTAAAATAGTCTTAAAACAGGAATTCTTCCATTGTAGCAGGTACTAAATAGCAATGTGCAAAAATGAACATACCTCTTCCACAAGCACATAGGGAAAATGTTACCCTTTGCTGGGTCAAATTTCACTGTACCTAAGCTCAGCAAAAAGATCCCCAGCAATGTTTTATTACACGGTGGACTGGAGACATAGGCTCCCTCCTTCCAGCATTCTTCCTGAGTTTCTGTTTTGGATGTCTGTGAAGACAAAACATGTGAAAACCATTATCTTCTTGATATTTAGAGCTTGGAAAGACAGGAGACATCCCTGTGTTTGGTTTGTACCACCCTTGGGAGCAGGGATTACCTTGGCAGGGAAGGCTTCCATCTAGAATAGAGTGGGAAAGATCACTGAGTTTCCTGGCTTTTTAGAAGGATGGATGATGATGCAAGAAATTTCTATTTCCCAGTGATTCCTTCACAAACCCCATCATCATGGGCGAGCCTTCTTTCAGCTTCCTGGGAATAGGGAAATACTATGTTGTTTCTTGCAAATTCCTTTGCTGTATATTTACGTACTGCCGACATTTTTCCCACTGCTCGCTTGCTCTGAGGAGACGCCTTGGTTTTTTTTGAACATACTCAGTTTTCTATTCCAGATGTTCACAAGTAAAATGTTCATGCAATGAGCTGGTTTGGAACTTAGCCTTGCTGCTGCTTAGAGTTTTAGGCTTTCTTTCTCTTCTCCCCCTTCCCCCCAATCTGTTTGAACGAAGTTTCCCATGCTCTTTTTCCTTTTACATATTACCTCAGTGGGTGAACACTAGTTTTTATTATTTTTTTTCGCAAAAGTATAGTCCATTTCTAATAAAGTCTTATCTGACAGCATCCAGCTGCTTTTATGGACCTACAGCAAATAATATTTTGCACTGGGGAAAAACCTTGGAGGCAATTATGTGGACGGTGTGTGCATAAGCTGTAACATAATGAGCATGGTATATTTTAGAATAAATACGTACTAATCATGTCATCTCCAGACTTTAAATGTTGTCGTGGCACTGAGCTGTGTGATAGCACTGATGGGATTGTTAGAGAAACCTGCATCCATGCATCATTGTTAGTGATTATTTTGCTTTCCATTTACATTAATAGATATTTGCATTTCTTTTGCCATTTCTCATTCTCTCCTCACAAACCCCCTCTCTCCTGGTTGTGTTTGTTGTTCTGGCTGTTAGGTTCCTTTAGCCTGCGAGCTCGTTCAGTCCTTGGCACGAGAGTTTTCACAAGTGACTGACCCCATTACTAGCAGAGGGATCCCACTGAACTCTCTTGTAGCTCTTTATTCCCCTCCTCTAGTTGGTGCCTCAGCCTTAGCACAACACCTTTGTTCAGCTGAATCTCCAGTTGCCAAGATGATTTTGACAGTTGCTTCTCATACATTCACTGCCACATCTACTTGGAGGTGTTTATCACCAATCCCTGCCCTCCTTTCCATCTTCCAAGGCACTTGTGATTTCTCTTGTCTTGTGACTAAAAATAGTGGCTCAAACCTGAACCATGCTTGAAGGGGTTAGTTATGATACATGTAGGATATTGTAACAATTTAGCGCCATTTTTCACTGTGCCTATATTGCTGTTGATCAAAGGGATAACTCTGAAGTGAGGTATCTGATGAAAATCATCTGCTTGAGAATGCAAATGCATTTGCCTGTCTGGCAATCTGCACTATTTTATACACTGACCCTTCACACAGACTTCAGCGAATTTTCCTTTGATAATAAAGGAGAGAAACAATTTAGATCAAAGCTTAGACTTCCATGGTCCTGAGTCATAAAAGGTTTTACAGTCAGTTTAATTCACTGCAGAGGAAAATTCTCCCATTGAGAGAATGGGCAGCTCTGGAGAAGGATATTTTAGTTACAGCCGAAATAGAGAACTTAAATCTGCATTTCAAATCTGATAGTTTAGAAAAAGTAAATAGTATCAGTACTATCAAATAATGCTTCGGTGACTGATGAAGTTTGAGTACATATCAGAAACGTGACTTTAGCACCAACAGAAGTAAATTTAACTTTAGAGCCTTCGCTTTTCTTTCAAACACAGTCATGTTTCTGTGTGTCAGACCAGTAGGTTGTGGTGTGACATACAAATGCAGCAAAATCCTGGGTCCCAATTTGCCAGAATTTAAGAAAGTTCAAGATCTAGATTGTAGCTAGATCCACACTTTAATTTTGTTTCTTCTCAAGAAACTGTAATTGAAGCTCTTAAAAGTCATGCTTTGCGGATGTTTCATCTTTCACAGTCCAATTTTCTAGACCACTTGCCTCAAAACTTTAGGATATTGGGTATCTGCGTTAAAAAGTTTAGACTATAACTTAATTTTAGAGCTGCATAAAATTGTCAAGTATCATCTTTTTTGTAATGTAACATGCTATATGAAAAATTTAAAGAAATTAAAGGAAAAGCGTTGTGCCTTTTCAATTACTGCCTGAGAACTGATTTCTCTCTCCAGTTTCTTCTCTCAGCACAGATTGCTGCTGTGAGCTTGACTTTATGGCTGAATAGACATTTCACTACAAAAAAGGTTCCAAGTGATTCAAATCGTTACATGATGCTTTGGCACCTTGTGCTGGTTATATCACCTCCAATCCAAGTGGTTTCAGTATAAAAATAGACAAGTTGGAAAAAGAACAGCTGTCATCTTTTATGCAGAGTTTTAAATGTTTTATAGGCGATGGTAGTGTGTGTGGAAGGTGCTGGATGAGCCCCGGGGCTGCTGCAGGCTCTGGGCTCCGAGTGCTGGCACGGTCGGTGCAGGCACGGAGGGGGGCATGGCCATGGCCCGTGGCACCAGCCCCCTGCCCTGACACTTGCCTGTCCCCAGCACTCAGCTATGTTTTAGAAGAAGCCTTTCCTGGTGGATAATTGGTGGCATTTTATGGGAACATGGACACATGGGTTTGGGTTTTTTTCAATTCTCGCTGTGCTAATTGCTTGTTGGTTACAAGTCATTACTGAGACTTCAGAATTCTCAGCAGCCTTCGTGGGGTAAAAAGCAATTTCCAATCTGGTATTTCAACTCCAGAGTCTAGAGACGTTAGGAAGCAAACGAGGTTGGTTTGGATACTAGTCAGTGTGTCTATATTAAGGCAGCTGACACCCACTCTTGACTCTGTCTGTACATTAATATCTTGACTCTGAGCATTAAAATTAGACATACATTGTTTTCATTCATGCCAGAATTTCTTTGCAGACCAGATGCCACGTGCATCTTCTTCCTTTGGCTAAGGATTGAAAACAATTAAAAATACAGTCTTCCCTCCACATCATTCTGTTATGGCTTGTTTTGCTCTGTTTGGGCAGGGGCTCTGTAGCTTCACCCATGGTTTTTATTTATATATTTGTATACATAAATATGCACAGTTTTGTAAGTGGGCTCTGTCCCTTCACCCTCAGGAGTAATTCTGTTCTTCATATGTCCAGTTTCTGGCCCTCTCACAGCCCCCGTACATCATCTTCAGCCCGGCGAGGTGCAGGGCAGCCCCCTCAGCATCCCCTCCCTGCTCTGATAGAGACCTGGCCCATGGTGGGCAGCAGCTCTCCTGCAGCAATCAGCTTCTTCACATGTTGCATCATGCCCTAAAAGCTCTGGTTATTTCAAATTCATTGCACTTAAACGTGCTTTCAAAATGAATGCCTTTTGCTTAGTAAATACTGCCATTCTTTGTGTAGCGCGGTGAAAGGTTTAACAGTGGTGAATTGTTTTTATACATGCATGAAAAGTGTATTATCAATAGTTTTCAGTGTAAAATTGTGTTTGTTCGTAAATTATACCACTGGTATAAGTATTGCTGCTTTCTGCTAGCACATTTATGTAACCATCAAATTGCTTGCGGTGCGAATCCAACGCTGTTCAGAGCAGATCTTCTGCAGGAGTTTGACTCCAGGGGTCTGCGTGTCTCTGTTACTCTGAATAATGAAAGCACTGGATTAAAACGTGCACCCTCATCTTCTGATTGCACCCGAAAGCAAAGCAGGAGTGGAAAACCTTGGCCAGCCATCATCAGTTTGTTCAAATTGCAGGCTGTTTTATATTGGGATCAACAAGAGAATATCCTCAAAATATATTTCTAAAGATTTCAACACATTGCAAGAGTTGAGTCTCCTTTCCTAAAGGAAAATCATATAAATCTTCCAAATACATTATACATGACCTGCTTTTGATTTCCTTTGGAAATCCTTTGGATTTTGCATTTGAAATAAAGACTGGAACCTTAACTTACCCTCACACATGAGTTTAAGATTTGTGACTTTCTGGGATGAAAGAGAAGGCGCAGACTCCCAGCAGCTCGCCGCATCCATAGCGGGCCACGACTGGGGAAATGAGGCATGATTTGCCCAGTTTAAATAGGAACATCTGTGGTTGGATTCTGAGGATCTTCTACATAACAATTTATGGTGTGAATTCTCCAAGGAACTCCATTTTCAAAATAATTTATACCAAATTTAGTCAAAAGACAGCAAGTGACTTTACACTTGCTGAATAGGAGTTTCCATGGGAGGTGTAAATGTGGCATAACTAACCCAAACTCTGGTTTGTGATAGTCTGTGTCAGCAGAGCAGCTGTCACTGCTTTGCAAGGGCTAACTGTGTACCGTGCAGCGCGGTCACTCGCTGCTTGTGAGCTTTGTGAATGGAGAGATTAATTTGTTCAGTTGGGTTTTTTTTCATTAGGAAAGGATTTTGCTTTTGGTTAAAGATGCAAAAGCCTAAGGTCCTGCTTGTCCAGCCTAATCCTGGCAGGAGGTACAGCAGCTCCACCTAACTCTGCCTTGATGGGATCCTGTGTCCAGGCAGAATGGATAACCATGAGACTGGGGTAGTTTAGTTGGAGTAGTTTGGTTGAAAAGAGAGCTAAAGCAGCAGAAAATGGTGAGAGGGCATTATGCTGAAATAGAAGGGGATAGAGGGGAATAAAATGTGACAGCTATAAAACGTATTATGTAAAAATTCTGTTAGTGTTTATAGATTTTATTTTTAAATGATGTAAAAATAAATTTTGTGGGAAAATTTTCTTGGATTTAGTTTACACAAATATCTCTGTTGTTACAGTTAATGTAGAGAGGGAACATACAGCACAGTAATAATCTATTATTGTTGTTTGCTCTAGTCAATGCAGAATAGGGAGGTCTGTTGCCAGAGAAAAGGAAATGGTATGTGTGGGATAAAAATTCTTAACATGATTATCGGATTGTATTTTCGGCAGTAGAATCAGCACATTAAGTGTTCTGGTGTCTGTGGGCTGCATTTCCTGGCTCCGTTTGATTATCTTTAAAAATATACCACATCAATTGCATTGCCCCATGTCTGCCTTTGAAAAAAAATCCCTCAAAGTATCTGTGAGGAAGGGAAATATAATTTCCTCTTTTATCCTCACCTGTGGAGGGAGAAATGCCTTCCTACTACACAGTACTTTCTGAGAAGGTTGGGTTTGTTTCCCAGGTAGATACAGCTCCTGGTTGGGAGGATCACCTTGATAGTGTCATGGCACCACAGGGAACCACTTCCATTGGAGCCTTATTACCTTGGTATCTCCCAGGGATGCAGTTTCACCCAAAAGCCAAGGTTAAGGAAAAGAAGTCCAGCTCTGGCTCTATTATTTTGTAATAAACAGGAAAAGCCCCACATCCCATTGCTGCCACAGGTCAGCTGTGGGGGGTCTCAAGTACCCATGGGCTCTTCTGGGCAAACTTTTGGAAAGTTTTATATTTGTTCAGAGTTTTTCCCTTGGCTACAGAATGTTCATGTTTCTTCAGTGGCATCTGGTTTGCAAAGTACAGGCAGTATATTCCAGGAAAACGAGGACGTAGGATTATCCCAAAAGGTTTTAGCCCTGCTGTGCATGTGTCTGAATAGAGACCCATTCAGTGGTCTCTCAAACAGCTTCCACCCTGGTAACACGAGCTGTTTTATTAAATCTGCTTAATGTTTGTAGAAGGCGCCAATACTCAAAGGGAACTTGGTCTTTGGCCTTCAATTTGTACCAAGTTTTTCTCCTGTACCAGTGTACTTTGAAAAGGAAAGGTAAGGAGAGTGTATGTGCCATAGCAGGAATTGCTGAAATGGATGTGGCATTTGCGTTTACACTGGAATAAGTGTGATTTGTTGCAAAGCAGAGACCTGGAAGTGTGGCTCCTCTTCCAGTTCTGACTGTCCAAGGAACTTACATGAACAAAGCAACAGCTTTCCTCACAGGGTCAGTCAGCACTCACAGCATTCTTATAGAAACTTGTGAAAGGTAACTTTAACTTCAGGGCACAAGCCATGCAGTTTTCCTCCCCTTCCTCAGTTGCTGTCATAGAAGAATGAAATGGTCATTTCCGTTTGCTCTGGGCCAAAGATCCTTTATTTGATTCCAAGTCTTAAAAAAAAAAGCTACTACTGTAATGCTTTGCATGTCAGATAATTCACTTATAAAGGAGAAACATGGTTTCAAAGCAATGAATCAAAAATAGTTTCCTTAGTGACTGACTTTGTTTTCCTCATTCAGGGTGCAGATTGAGTGACAGGAGTTCTTGTTAACGTGTTTGTTGTAATTGTCAAATCTGACTTTTTTTTCAGATACCTGGAAGGAAACCATCTGACTGCTGTGCCAAAGGGGCTCTCCACCTTCAGACACCTGACACTCATGTAAGAAACACAGGGTTTCAATGTCAAGAAAATTACATGACTCCTTCTGCACTATGTTGTAGGTAGAACATAAATAATTAGTATTTGGGGAAAAAAAAAACACCACAAAACTCAAAAACCTTCTGTAATTTGAATTTGAAGAGAATTTCACAGTGGCCACTGCTGCCAATAAGTGTTCATAAAGTAGTGGAGAAAGAGTGAGGTGACTGAGAGCACCAGCCTCTGCAAGGGGACTAAACTCTCACGCAGGCTGCTACAGTTTCACTTGGCAGATTTGTTTGAGCAAAGCTGTAAAGGTCATTGACGGAGGAGACGGCATTAATTTCTTCTAGGTGAGGCAGTATTTATAATGCAAAGGCAATGAAAATTTGCATAGCTGTTTCTGCTATGAACAGTCATACACAGAGACACAACTAGACTTCTTTCAGTAAATTGCTCCCTGAAATACACAGGAGTGAAATTTCTTGGCTGAACTATTTATCAGGAAATTCCAAATGCTGTTTGAATCAGCTGTAGATACTTAAGTCAAATGGGCAGAACAACCTCAGACAAAAACAACATAAAGGGAAATCTGGAATCCTCTGTTTTAAAAGTGTTTTATTTGGGAACATCTCTTATATGTTTTTTTCCAAGGAGAACAACAACAATTCAGAATGTTCTGTCTGAGCCTAAAAGACTTTTTAAAATGAAAAAATGAAATTTTGTTCTAGTAACTGTCAATGTGAAGAGCATATGGAAATTCTATGCTTGTCATAAATTGCAAAGCAAATTGGTACACCCGTGCATGTGTCATCTATTAATTTGTCCTTCTTCAAAAATTTTGCTTGTATTCACTCATTTATGTTTTTTTAAGTGTTATATGCTAATATTCCTGAGTCTGAAGCTGTTTAGGAGAGTCTGATGTGCTTTGCTTTATTTTGGTGCAGATGTGTTATCTTTAAACAGACTTATTTCTCAATTCATATACATGAATGATGTTTTTCTCTGTGTTTTTCTTCAGTGATTTGAGCAACAACAGCATAAGTGTATTGGCCAATTACACCTTCAGCAACATGACTCAGTTATCAACACTGTAAGTAGTCCAAAGTTTTGGTAACAGTTTTAATTGCTTTTCAGCCACCATCTTAGGCGTTGAACAATTAGTACCTGTCTTGTTACTTAAGCATGTGAGGTTCTGTGCTTCTTTGTGGTTGAATTAGAAGCGAAACAATCAAAGACAATCCCGTGTTGTAATTCTGTTCTCTCATTCTCCCAGCATCTTGAGTTACAACAGACTTCGGTGCATCCCCATCCACGCGTTCAACGGGCTCAGGTCTCTCCGAGTGCTGTAAGTACCACTTCTTCCACGCAGCCGAGCGGCACCTTATTAGAATGCTGTTGGTGGCAGGGAGGTTTTTAATGAGCAGATGGCTTTCACTTGATCCAGTAGTCATAAATATTTTCACACAATTAGCTTCAATGTACTTGTACTCAGGTGCAATATGTCAGGTAATGACTAGAGCAGGTGAATGCTAAACTTTGAAAAGAAGCAATTACATATTTGCAGGGTGAATGACTTTCTCTGATAGTTCAGGGACAAGAGCTATCATGAAAACAAGCCTCCAAGAGACTGCTTAGACTCTGTCTCTTCTAGTTGAACAATGTTTAGGTGCCCCACAGGAAAGGACTTTGGTCTTTGCCTGGAAAAATGTGATCTTATTTTCAAGTGTAAGTTTCCATTGGATGCTTCAGCAGCAGTGCCTTTACTGAAAACTTGTGCATTTTTAGAATATTCTCTATTTATTGAGATTTCTGCAGGCAAGTTTATACTTAAAAGAATGCAATCTGAAGGGAAGTAAGTTTGAAGTCCCCACACTAGAACAATAAGTCAAGCCAGTGGCTGGGTGCCAGTAAGGCTGAGATGCTTGTCTCAAATGTCTTTAAGTTACAAATAAAGTTTCACCTCAGGGTGGCTGGTGGCACACTCACAGATGTCCATGTGTGGCTTCTGTCTTTGGAGATCCTTTTCTACACTCTTTCTTCCCAGTGTAGCTGCTTTCAGCAGCTTTCTGGATTGAACAATTTGTTTACGATCTCTTCTGAAATTCATCTTCTTTCCATCATCTTGGAGTGTGGGCTGTGGGCCTGTTCCTTGCAGCAAACAACGCCCCCCCACCCCCAAGCTTTTCTAGGCATCTGCTAGACTGACTCCTGCTTCAGCCTCATATTTACTGTCTCTCACTCTCCATCTGTCCCATCAGAAACAAACCCTGAGTCGGATTTGCTCAGTTGTTTGTGTGGACACGAGACACTGTGTAGAGCTGTGGGGACAAGGCAGAGAAGCCACCTTCCTCCCCAGAGCCCAGCGACACAAGTGGCTCATCATTACTTGCACAGGAACTGAAAGCTAATAAATTAAATACCTTATCTGTGATGAGATTATTCAACATGCTGAAGGAGAAGAACTTTGAACACTGAAAGCTCAGGACAATGAATTGAAGAATATGTCCTGAGTGCTTTGAAACTTCACATTGCTCTTTTCTATTTTTTTAAAAAGTTAGATGTCATTAACACACAGAAGTTTCCGTGAATTTAAAGAGCAGTGGTTGCTGTGCACTGACTCCGTAAGTGTGGAATTAAGGTGTCGACGTTGGCAGCACTACAACTGTGGAAGCAATAAAGCAATGCTCTTTGGCCGAGTGGTAAAACAGAGATCTAGGTTTCAACCTCTTAACTTATAAGACAGCTCTAGATTCCCAGTTTTCATTATTAAAAACAAGAAAGATACGTGATTTGGATTTGTTGTTTTAAGTTTGGCTTGGGACTCTGATTTCTAGCGCAATAGGTTGGTCACATTTGAGCTGTTACATGAGTCCTGAAATTCAGCCACAGAGGAATATATTCTGTTTCATGGCCAAATAAATTATTCCATATGGAGCTGTCTTCTGGCCTGCTGCTGATATGCAAGCTCACTTGATTAAAGCTAGTTTGGGGCTCTTTATCCTGAATTGCAGTGTAGATATACCATGCCTCACTCTTTCCAATACCTACAATTTGTCTTTTCACTCCTATTGTTGCAGGCCAGGTATGGATAAAAACAAAGGGCAATATTTTAGTAACAGCTGTAACGTTTTGGCTTTTTTAAATGATTTGCTAATCAAAATGAAAAAATATCTTCCTCCTCCAAGGGAGAAGCCCTCCCTGTCTTGCACAGAGCAGCACGAGTGAAATGAAGCCTAAATGGAAATCTCTGCCTCTGCTCCGTGCATTTGGAAGCCTCCAGATTGATTTGATTTATTATGGCCCACAAAACTCTGGTATCAGCTACAACTTTTGCCACATGTCATCTATGTTGTTATTAAAAATCAATTCTCCAGTGAGAAAATGGCTTCCGAGTGACAGTGTGAAATCTGTTATTGTCAGTTATTTATTATCCATATTCTCAGGGGAATTTAAAATAGAAAACATCAGCAAAACAATTTCCACATATATTTTTTTTTAATAAAAAGAATATAGACATCTCATTACCTTCAGCTGTGCATGCCTTTGAAGGTAGCAGACCCTTCTCATACAGGCTTCTGTGTCTTCCAAATTCCATATGTTTTCTTTACTTTTTGTCTCTCTATAGTAAATAAAGTAAACATGTATTTGAAAATGAGAATAATCATAGATGTATGCTGAAGTTGATCTTTGACAGATATCTGGTTCTGTCCTCCCACATTTTTCAGCACAAACCCGATTGAGAAAACTGCAGAGCCAACATGTTTATGTTCAAGCCTGAATATTTATCAGTGTTTACACAATCAGGCTTTTAATCTTCAGTTTTCACGTGGCTTCTCCGTAACAGCAGCCAAAGTGTGCTGGGGAGCAATTTCAACATAGAGTCTTAAGAACTTTTTTTTTAATAAGCAAACATTGGTATCAGTAGGGTTTTACACCAAAGTTATTGCAGTGAAAAATTCTGGTTTTGGTTTTTTGTCTGGTTTTGGTTTTTTTGTCCAAAGCTGGTTTTTTTTAGAAGTAAAATGTAAACAGATTTAAAAAGCTGAGAGTGAGACAAAGTAATTACAAATACTTGCACACCCCGTTAGACCTGAACTGATTCTTTTAAAGATTATTTTTATTGTGTGACAATTTTGTAACTCCTGAAATTTGGCCTGAATTAATTAAGAGGCAAAGTCCAAAAAAAAAATATTTTCTCTGATCACTAAAAAAATTTCCATGTTATAGTTATGAAAAAAATGTTAAAATGAGCTACTCTAACTGCTACTCTTCTGCTAACATGAGATGTAGTTTTACTGAAAACTGATGGATATTTATTACAGTTCAAAGCTCACATAAACATAGTGTGCTGATAAAGCTACCACAAATACTCTTCAGGCACAACTGGAACCAATTTTGGCAACATACTTTAATTGCTGGATGCTGCACTGAGCTGCCCTAACAGAGATATTATTTGGCTTTGTTTGTTTGGGGTTTTTTTTGCATTGTAACATGACTCCTTGTACGTATCCCGTAAATCTGTGAAAGGCACTGCTGTTAGGAGCATTGGGCAGTGACACTGTGGCTCCCTCCTCCCTCTGGCACCCGAGTTGTGCTGGTTCCTGGGGGTTTGGCATCCTTTGGGGTTCACTCCAAGTGTTTGCCCTCGATGGGATGTGGCTTTGTAGCTCAGCCAAGCTTGTAGCTTACTGAAAAAACATCCCCTTTGTGTGTGTAGTAACCTAATATTAGGAAACAATGGGCTGGGAGGGAGGACTTGGGAACAGGTAGTAAAAATAAAAAAGGATACCAAAAGGATATGTTTAGTTCATTTCCTTACCTGAAAACAAAGCAATAAGTCAGGGAGATTACGTGTAGAAGAAAGTTTTTATTTCAAGAATGTTTTGTTACTCTGTGCTCTGAGGTCCCCATCACCTTAAATTCATACCCCTACTGTTTACCAGAATTTAGACAAAAGGATACCTAGAAGTTGTGCTTTTGAAGGAGAACAGAGACATCAATGTACGTGCTTTAACTCCCCAAATGTTTAAGATTTTATTTGACCATTTGCTTATAAGGACTTTTGGTATATTCCTGTTGTTGATCCAAGAGGAAAAAGATTTTATTGCACTGCTGCATTATCAGTTTGTTATTGTGGGGTTTAAGTTTATTAGCATTTTTTATTTCCTTTTAGCTGTGTGGGTGATGATGTTGCTGACATGATTTTTTGATTAGAATGCAGGCATTTACATCCATGAAATATACCTCAATGTTTGAGATATGTAGTCAAGCCATTCATTCCAAATGGTTTTATATTTTGGATCGTTTTACCTTTTTACAGATAAATGGCTTTATCATGCTTCAGCTTCTCTTGGAAGAAGTTTCCAAGACATCTAGGAAATAAAATGCACCCCTTCACAGAATAAACACAACTGATGTGACAGGAAGATAAATTTAAGTTCTGTCTGCTCAGAGAATTGTCTTGCACATCTCTAAGTACTTTAAAATATCATAATATAAGCTTATTAGGAGTGCCTGTGTATTCAACTATGCTAATTCCATTGAAGGAGGGAACATTTTGATGACAAGTTGTTGACCAGACCTGATCTTGCACCCTCATACTGACAAAAATACTCTTTATTTAGTAGCTGTGGGATCTGTCTCAGTCAGTTGATCATTCTGTATAGAATCAGTGAGTGTGCTTTATCTGGAGTTACTGTGTGGGAGCTCATATCCTTCCTGTTCCTGTTTGGATTAATTGCTTGGAGATCCATCCACATATATACCAACTATTATTAGTAGTAGCCAAAAACCTAGGTAGGCTTAAATGAAAATTTCAGAATGGGGATGTCTGAAGGGCAAGTTTTTGGTACACTGGTGTCAAGAACTAGAGGGAGATGCCGGCAGGGTAACTTGGCTGTACTTTTTGTGGGTTTGTGTTCTGTAGAAAAACTGCAGTACAATAAATAAGACTGACACTGCAGCTGCAATGAGAGCTGTGAAAGGTGATGGTGCTAACGTTGCTTATGCTCACAAAGTTCACAGCCCCGTGACACAGCCCAGCCTCACGGGACACGGGACAAGGTGTATCTTCCCCAGCAGGCTTGGCTTTCCTTGCTGTGTGTGTGCTGCTGTAAGGCAGTACTTAAAGGTAGAATTCGTAAGAGTTGTAAGGCATCATGTATAGAATCAGAATCTTTGAATTGTTCAGGTTGGAAAAGACCCTTGGGATCATAGAGTCCAACCATCAACCCTACTCTACAAAGTTCTCCCCTACACCATATCCCTCAGTACCACATCTAAACGGCTCTTAAACACATCCAGGGATGGTGACTCGACCCCCTCCCTGGGCAGCCTATTCCAGTCTCTGACCACTCTTTCTGTGAAGAATTGTTTCTTAATGTTCAGTCTAAACCTACCCTGTTGGAGCTTGAAGCCTTTCCCTCTTGTTCTATCGCTAATTACCTGTGAGAAGAGACCAGCACCAACCTCTCTACAGTGTCCTTTCAAGTAGTTGTAGAGAGTGATGAGGTCTCCCCTCAGTCTCCTCTTCCTCAAATTAAACAGCCCCAGCTCCTTCAATCACCCTTCATAAGATTTATTCTCCAGGCCCTTCACCAGCTTCGTTGCCCTCCTCTGCACCCGCTCCAGCACCTTGAGATCTGTCTTGTATTGAGGTGCCCAAAACTGGACACAACACTCCAGGTGTGGCCTCACCAGTGCTGAGCACAGGGGGACAGTCACCTCCCTACTTCTGCTGGTCACACGATTTCTAATACAAGCCAAGATGCCATTGGCTTTCTTGGCCACCTGGGCACACTGCTGGCTCGCTCATGCAGATCCTGGTGAAACTTATAATGGCATTAGGGTGGAGAAATTAAAGAAAGGATGCAAATAGACATGTCTTTATTTTCATCTGATGCTGGTGTGTATTTCTGTAAGCCCATATGTTGGGTTTGTTTTAAACAAACTCAGTGTGCGCTGTTTCAAGCCACTGTTTTCAGTGACAAAAATACAGAATAAGATGTGATTGCTGTGTTCCACAAATAACCGGGTAAATTAAAAAATAAATGACTTGAGGGAAAGAGCTGCTACAAAACTGACACACAGCAAGTTTGCTGTTTTCCACTCTTCTCCTGCACCTCTGGAGCACTGGCAGTAATTCCTGGAACTGGGAGAGAGCACGCAAACAATACAGCAGCCTGCTATAACTGAACCAGCTCAGGGGAGAAATGTAAAAGAAAATATAATTTTAAAATATTGATGTCCTTTTCTTTTGCAAGTTCTGTACCAACTTTTGTTTAAGAAACAGCTAGTGAGATTCAGCAGAATCGCCTCCTACTGGTTCCTTACGAGTTCCTTCTGCCTGTTCCTCTGAGGTAGTGAGCTGGTATTCAGCAACGTGCAAACTGGAAAAATTAGAAAAACCTATAAATATTTTTCTCTATGCTGTTTTATGCCAGATAATTAGCTAGTGTTACAGAGGGTGCAGCAGTTCAATAGCTGATTTTATTTATTTATAAAACAAAATCTGAGACGATTATGTATCTACTCTGGTGCATTTTCTGGATAGTTTTTATGTAATTATCACCCCAGCGTCCTGTGCCCTCCCATGCACTTGTATGTTGCTGCATATTTTCCTGTCTGATCATCACCTCAGCGCTGCAAAAAGTGCTCTTCCTCGCTCTTTGACTGTCACAACCCTACTTTGTGGCAGGGCTTTCAGTTGCAATTGCAATGAAAATGGAAAGTAATCACAAATAATGATTTTTACTCTGGTGTCTGCCACTTTGAATGCGTGTATTGTGCTCTGCAAGCTGCAAGAAAAATCTTTCCATTTATGCTTGTCTATGTAACACACACATAAATGTGTTTCTTAGAAAAGAGATAAAGTGGCTGCTTAAATTTTCCTGAAAACAGTGGAGAACCCTTTTGCAAGAATCCTGAAAACCCTGCAAGAAAAACGTTAGTTTCTTTTTGCAGGGTGAATAATGCACTAAAACAGCTGATCTCAAGTATTTTCCCTGGTAGCATAAATATATTTATCAAATGGATTTTAAAAATACCACACAAAGAGGTATTTCCTACTGTGAGAGTGGGAAACTAGAATGTGAAATTGCAGATATATTTGCCCTCACGGACCCTTGCTCTCTCCTAGGATCTCTCTGAAGTCAATATTTAATTTAACGTTCACAGTTCCTATTTTCCCTGTTCTGTTTTTTCTGTGTTTTCAGCTAATGGGATTCTAAGAAAGCATACAGGTCTGTATGTGAGGGTCTGCTTGTCATCAATACACTTTTAATAGCATAAATAGCATGTCACCTTTTTAATTTAAAACATTAGTCACCAACAATTCCGATTGTATCATTATTTTAAATGTCAACATCTAGAAGTAGAAGTAATAATGCATGGAAGCTCATGAGTTGTGAAGTTCATAGCAACTCTCAAAGAAACAAAATTAAATATCCTTCTTAAGCACCAATTCCTCACTTGTGGGGAGCAGATAAAATGCTGTGGTTTGATACCTTCCTGCTTCTCCCCTCTTCTAGGACACTCCATGGAAACGATATTTCCAGTGTTCCTGAAGGTTCTTTCAACGACCTGGTATCCCTGTCCCATCTGTAAGTACTTCTGTCTGAGTTCATCTGTTTGATGGCTTCAGAGTTATAAAACAGTACATATTATTACAAATTTAAGATTATATAGCTTTTATTGTGTAGCTTTTCTGGGTTTCCTACTTATTTTCCATATTCTGCTCTGGATATTCTTAGTGGATCTGTTAAAATAAAAAAAAATACTAGAACCTGTTGTTATTAGTTATCAAAATATTTTCTTAAGGAAAGCCAAATGAGCAAATGTGACAGTTTCCTCTTCTGTGGACTTTGTGTTTAAGAATTTCTTTCAGCATTGTCTGTGTGAAATGCAGAGTGTGTTATGGTCTGAGAGTGAGACAGGAAACCTCCCACAAAGAGCAAATATTAAGCAAATGTGAATTTTTTGCTTAATAAGTGTCATATGTTTTGCATACTGAAATGTTGTCAGTATATGAACTTGTTGATGAATCACTGCTTCATACGTATATATTTAATCATATGGAAATTGGTCATTTCACAGCACCAATACTTCATTCTATAATTTGCAAAAATGATGTTTCAGATATTTCAGGAAATTACTATTGTATTGGTGGAGGTCCAGGATATTTTTAAATGCAGTTCAGTTGATGAAAGAACTGTAAAGACAAATAGCTGCAATTGTTACAAATTAAACCTGAAGTGTGACAGTTGGTGCCAAAAGAGCGAACAGAAAATGTTTTTTTTCTCTGAGATGATGTGTGATGCTGCACATGATTAGGCAATAGGTGTAAAGGAAAAGTAATTTTGTTTAGCATGTTTCTTGATCACTGTCTTCAAGTAATTGGGGGGTTGGCTATGTCTGGGTCATTCTGTGCAGTGACTAGTTTCACAAGTCAACGGCTATTTTCTGCTCTGGAGTTGCCCTTGTCCATGTGAGTTATGTTGATGTGTACACACACCCAGACATACAGGCAGATGTGTGCATTTGACCTAAGTTTTATATCTCTGTTTCTCTCTTTGTAACCTTAAACATGCCCTCCAGAACACTTACCTGAACACAAGGTTCTGTTCATAATTACCTATTTTCTGGGTAGCAAATACATCCTCAGATGGTTAATTTCTGTGTAGCAGCTTTCTGTCACAGTTTCACTTGAGACAGAAAATAAAGATATCTCAGATTGGAAGGGACAGAAATCGTATGTAAGCAACTTAGGCAATTTCAGCTTCAACTGAGAAACAACCTTCTCTGTTTCAAGCTTAAACTTTGCTATCTGAGTCAGAGAAAATATTTGTTTTGCACATAATACATTTCTTCGTGTTCCCAGTATGGTCAAGCCATTTTATATGTTGTTGGGGAATGCAAGTCTGACTGAGCTGAAGCCCTGTACCTCCTTTTGGATGTGCAATGACACCTTTCATACTGGGAATCTGGCTTCTGAGGGTATTTTTAGAACTCAAGAGATAAACATATCATGCCCCATTTGTTTGGATTTTCCTCGGGGTTTACTTTAAATGAAGTGCAGATGCAATTTTCCTGGGTAAACCGTTCACCTTAGGGAGTGATAAAAACCCCTTTGGCCCAATACAATCACTGCAGTCTATCTGTTTAGATATATGTGCTGCCAGAAATGTAGAATACACAAAGCTCAAATGAACAGTAATAAATAGGATCCATAAAATAAATAAGACCTGTCTGGGGTGTAATTTGCACAGTTGAACAATTGAATTTTACAGTGTAATTGTGCTCTCCGATTTCTTCAAGAGGATTCTGAAACTTTTAGCAACCACAATGATTTTGCTCTTCACGTGCCAGAAAAAGCTATGCTTATTCAAACAAAGTCATACATAATTGAAAATAAATTCATTTAGAGCTTTTCCTGATATATAGATCTGCAAGGAGAAAGCATGCAATTGGGATAATTTTGAAAATGATACAAGGGGTTGCTACTTGTCAAACTCATAATGCACAGAGAACAAAATCTGATGTGACATTTGCAACCTGTGTGGGTAGGAGCGGGTGGGTGCTGTGGCTGGATGGTCAGCCTGGACCTGCTGCATCAGTACAGTTTGGGGGGAGGAAGAGGGAAGGTATCAAATTAACCCATAGAATTGCAAAGAATTATTTGTGTAGCATAGAGAAAACTATTGATTTTAGTCAGTAACTTGTAATAGCTTTAAATTGTGTTGTAATTGGAAGAAAATGCCTGAGGTCTAGATACTTCAATCACTTTTCCCGTAGCTCTTTAAAGCCTACAAGAAAATATTCACTAACTTCCTTTACATTGTAAACATCATATTGTTGTAATGTAACTATTATAATAAAATACGTGGCTGCTATACCTCACTAAAGACAGAGGAAGGTTTGTATACAAACACTGGGTTTGTGCACTATTTATTACTTTATTTGCTTGAATCATATAATGGTGTATTTAAGCCAAGACTGTGCTAACTTACTTAGTCCAGGGCAATGATAAAACTGTTCCAGCACTACTGAAGGATCACATCTATGAATACTTTAAAAGAACCCAAAATCTTCTCAGTTAGGTCTATTCTTGCATTTTCTGTCCTCACCATTCACTGACACACACAACTGTAGCTGATTTGGTTTCCCAAATACTGCCCACAAATAGAGTGACCTCTCAGCCCTCCAGGGATGCCACAAAGAACCCCTCGCTAATGGATGCTCTGGACAGCAGGTATTTCTGACAGACAGATTTTGCAATAAACAGCTCAGATTCCTAAACATTTTGAATCATCTCATCTTTACTCAAATTTATATTAGATACCTACAAAAATAAGCTGTCCCCTCCTCTGTTTTCTCCACATTATCATGTCTGGAGTTATTTTAATTGACTTTGTTATAAGTTGCCTCAAAAAAAAATTAGCGCCTGAACAGAAATATCTGCACAACATTTTGAAAATGCTGCTGGTGGTATTTCATTACAGCACAAGATATTTTTACCTTCTGGAAATGTTTTGCTATAATGGGCAGAGAAATAGAGAGAGCATGTTAGAACTCATGAATGAAAATACAAGAATTCACTATAAGTCCTAGAAATGAAGAAAAAAAAAAGCACCCAAAGCCACAAACAAAAGAACGGAAAGATACATGCAATAATTTCTACAGTTGTACAACAATGTTATTGGTAATCTTTTCTAGTGTCTATAAAGCAGCTTTATTTCTAATGTAGTTTATAGGGATTCATTAACAGGGTAACTAGCTTTCCGTTGTCCTCCCACTCCCATTTTATATATGGCAGTTGCTCAGCGCTAAAGTGAATTTCTCGGTCCAGCTTTCACTGCTGCATTTTGCTTGACCTTGGACAAGTGAGCCAGTTGATCACAGTCACAGGGTCAAAAAGTCAACCCAGTAGTTTTTTTCCGCTGTAAGCAATGGATTTACAGAAGGAATGGATGGATATTTTTTAATACTGTGCTGCAGTACACATTTAATTTTGATGAATGAGCCCTAGACAGGGTTTGAACCTATGAACTCTCATTATGAATCTGTCTAGGGCACAGTGGGTTCATTAGTCACTCCAAAAGAAATGTATCAACAAATTTACTGAGGTTTCTCTCTTAATATCCTGTCTGATATGTTTTTATTTGAAAGAAGCTTGAGTTTAAAATACCATCTTAAAAATAGTTTATAACATATGCAAAATAGTATAGTCTAAAACCCAGTTTGAATTACTAGTTTCTTTAGTACCTCTTCCCTAAGCTAATCTTTATTTAGTTCACTTTCTTCCCATGGCAATTCAGGTGTTGTAGAGCTAAAGTCTTATGTTTACTTTCAGCAAAATAAATTCAGACTTTCAACATGCATTTCTTCACACTTTCAAAAATTAATTGTTTTTAAACTGACTTTTCTGAAGTCTGGACTTCGTTTGTAATTGACTGATTGCCTGAAAAGACACTTTCTTTGAGAGAAAGAATAGTATAAAGGAGTCAAGGCAGCACCTAAATTTAAGGTTAAAAGGTTTGTTTTCCTTTGGATAGATTGCCATGAATAATGAAAAAGTTCAGTGAATTATAATGACGCTATGTGAGTGCATCTACTTCAACCATATGACCTAACTCAAGTGATGGGTTAAACAGCAAATGTGTTTTCAAAGCCAGAAACAAACTTAGGGGACATCAGGTTGCAGTTTTTAAAACAGAAGTGTCCTCTGTGTGTATGTTTCATCTAGTGAGGACCCATTAACATGAGTCATCAGATCCAAACTCAATTACACAGTTCACTGTTAGAATATGCTCATGAGGGCCAAAGACTTAAAAGAAACCGACGTGATAAATGTGATGAAAGCAATATGTCTGGCGACGTTGTTCAAGCACAATTGTTTGAAAAAGTGATTTATTGTTTGAAAAAGCGATTTGCTGTTAGGTATTTATACAACCTCCCTAACTTATCATGGGAAGAAGGGAAGAGAGTGGGAATACTGGAGGAGATAAATCTAAAAGACTTCCTGAATACGCAGAAGATCTTTCCCACATTTTGAAGTGAAGCGTTCCTGTAAAAGTATAGAATGAAATGTGCCCCAATGAGATCAGGGATGTTATCTTTCCTTGCAGGCCCAAATAACCGCTGTTAATTGTTTTCCACCTCTAGGGCTCTGGGGACCAACCCTTTGCACTGTGACTGCCACCTCCGCTGGCTGTCCGAGTGGGTGAAGGCAGGGTACAAGGAGCCAGGGATAGCCCGCTGCAGCGGGCCCGACACCATGGTGGACAGGCTGCTGCTCACAACACCGACCCACCACTTCCAGTGCAAAGGTAGGACAAGCTGGAAGGCTCTCTGTTCTTTTCCTCATACGTACACAGTGCTTGATTTGTATACTCTTGGAAGCTGTTTGGTTTTAAAGTGAGTCTGGGGAGGAGTTGGGCTTGGCTTTCATTTTCTGAACCATCACGTTGCATTCAAGTTGCATTTTTGAGTGTTCTCCCACAAAGTGCAGTTGACTGCACCACTGGAAGGAAAACCAGCAAACCTCAGGAGGGTTAGGATTCCTGTTGCTCGCAGCAGATTATATAATGGCAAGTTAGCATATAGGATGTTGTTAGAACTTATTTGAGCAAATAAATTGGTTGTGGCCTTCTACCTACCCCAGAAAACTTTGGTAAAATAAGGGTTATTTTAAAAATATAGAGCAGTGGTTATTATGTACGTTTACTTGAAAATGAGAAACTGAGAACTCTTCTCAAAAACAAGTATTTCCAAAAGCACATTTTCATTTGAAGATCTGCAAACTGTCCCTATCAACTCTGTATCAGAAAATGTTGATTATGAAAAATGTTTCATGTCTGAGTGTACGTTGATTCAGGAGAGGGTTGAGGTGCAGCTACTAACGATTGGGGTAGTCAATGATAGGAGTGTGCTGTCTTAGAGAACAGTTCAACAAATCATAAGGAGCCCACTAAGTTAAGTAGCTTAGCACTGAATGTGGATTAGGATATACCTGTATGTTCTTACTGTAAAAAAAGGTTTGGAGGTTCACTTATTACTAGCAAGTATGAGAAGACGGAGCTACATTTACAGTGGAAAAGATGGGTCAGTAGCCTCTCTTAGAAATGGAAATGAGGGCATAAAGCTTGTTTTTATGTCTCAGAGTGCCATGCACACTTACAGTACTGCTTGGCAGCACAATTTTATAGCAGCTGGGATTAAACTCCTGAACAAACAAATCATGGTGTTGAACTGGGTTTAGAACACAGGCTCCCAAGCCCAAGCTAAATTTTATTTCCTTTCAAATATATTTTTAATAACTGTAACCTTATAATTTAATTACCTTGAAATGTCAGTCTTCAAACTATCAGAAATCTTGACTATAATTACAGAACTACGGACTGTATAAAAGTCTCTCAAATGTGAAGTACAAATATACCCTAAATACTAAAAATACCAAATAATGAACCTGTTCACACAAAGTGAAACAAAGAAAATTATCATATTTACATATTAAACAGGGTCTGAAAATTAATCCAGAAGGAGAAGCTAGGTGACTCCTTCATTCTTAAACTCTGATGTATCAGTAGTTACACTCACTTTCTCTCAAAACTAAGCAGGCAACTCTTAGGCAAGAGATAAGTAAACCTGCGGTCCAGACTATGAAGAACAACACCTGTATCTTTTTAGTGTAAATATTAGTTCCCCCACCAGCTTTCTGGTGGGCATTCTACTATCCCAGCTGTTACCTTGGCTCGCTTTATCTGAATAGGACAGGAGAAAAAAGTGTTGATTTGGAGGTGATCTTTGGACAAGCAGGAACTGCTTGATCTGGATGAGTGGCAGTATACTCCAAGAAGTGCCTGGCCCTAGCAAAATTCATCTTTCCTCATCACAATACATATATTTTGAAAAACAATGTATGATTTGGTAGTCTACCTAAACCCATTTCCCATCTGCATGTTTGAGATCCAAAGTTTCATGCTATTGTGTCTGGGTATCAGTGATGCTCATTTATGGTAAAGCAACAGGACACAGAACATCCAAGGATGTGTCTGTGGTTCTGTCTGGGTCAGTTCAGTCCTAGCATAGATGCTTGGATAAAGGTAGTGCATAGATGTCCTCTGTGACCTCCAGTAACTTTTAGATTGAAAAAAGTAGTTTAACTCATTCTTGTTAAAATTACGTCTTTTGCCTGTGACTGAGCAGAAGGTTATGTCTCAGCAGAGCCAAGAAATAAAAGTATGTAATGTGCAAGTCATGCAAACTCAGCTCTGCTTTTTATTAAATTGCCCTCCTAGTTATGCAGTAGAGGAAAGGAATGTGCTGGGCTGAGGGCATTTTGCTATATGGATTTATAAATCAAATCCACAAGGGCAAACTAATGAACTACTTAACTGCTAGGAACTAACACTGTTCTTATTAGCTCCTACATTGATTAACTTTGATCTATGCCGTAGGAATAAATGGAAAATGTAAGCGTGTGTATTATGAAATAAATAAATAATAGAACACATTCTGGCTTAGTGACCTCTAAATCTAGAAAAGCAGCACTGCTGCCTGTCTCATGAGTTCTCCAAGGAGCTACCTTCATATATTCTTCGTATATTCTACCTTCAAGACAAAAGCAGCTCAAGTATGTCACATTCCACTCCCTGTCAGCGCCAGAAATTCAGATGTTATTTCCTCTTGCTGTCCTAACTCCAAGTTAAAAACGTGTCTGGCATTTTGCTAGACATAAATGCAAAGACAGAAGAGGATGACAACAGTCTTTTATTTCATTTTTTGGATTTGTTACTTGTGTATTTTTTCCTCATTATTGCATGTTGCACCCTGCAGTCAGCGGCCCTTTACATTGCAGGTGCTTTGCAGCTGGGACTCCTTGGTACCCATTTCTGTCACGTTCTTCTCCTGTTGGTGCTGTGCAAGTATATAATGAAGGTTTATATCTCATACAGGACGTTACAGAGCAAGTCCTTTACTGGAAGAGATTTTTTTCATCCCTAGTTTTGGTAGCCTTCTACAGCTCCATCTTCTCTCTAACACCAAATATATGCTTCCTTTTTTCACTTTCAGAATGCTTCACAATTTATTGCTATCATGCACAGAGGCTCTGTACCCACTTCTGATTACACAGGACCAATTTTAAATTCTTTTTAGCTGTATTTCCTTAAAAATGAAATAAAATTATTTTAGGATCTTTACTGCCTGATATATTTTATCTGCTAATCTGTCTGACCTTTTAAAGTGTTAGGTTTTATTTTTTACATGTAAAAGCCATTAACTCATTAATAGTTAACATTTAGCCACTTCAAAACCACCATTTCTTTAACTGTAAATATAACTGTCTAAATTAGCTTTCTGTAAAATCTCAGTAATAAAGTATTGGTTGATGTGGTACCCTAAATGTACTTATTGTTGTTTTGGTCTGTGTTAACTTTCCTGCTCACCCACAGACATCACTACTTCTCTGGAAGTGTCCTGTTAAAAAATGTGGTTTATTAAATGGTTTAAATGTGTATGCATGTATACTTACCTGCATACATTTACATCTTTGCATATTTGTCATTGTTGAATTTTACTGAGATTGCTGAATGTTGATAATCATTCTTCTGGGCAGAAGAGGAAGAAAATAAGTTTGGAACTCTGCTAAAATTAAGGATGGTAGAACACTTTGCACCTAAATATTCCCATAAGCCTCTAACTAAATCTTTCTTTTGTATGTTTTTCATTTCTGCTGTTGCATCTGCACTTTCATTCTTGTTACCAGCCATAGAAATGTCATGTTATAGTTCCCTGGGGGCTGCTATTGCAGAATTTCCAGCACTGAGTGAAGGAAAAATTGCTGAAAGCCATATATATATAAGCCCACTCTCTGGAGATCCCCAACATGTTTTTTCAGAGCTGATGTTTGCATGTCCAGGAGAATATAGGCATCACTGAGACTTGCATTTGATTTAAGTACTTAAAATCTCTCTAATCCCTGGGAATCCCATGCTGTTGTGTGAAGTTGCACCCACAGCATGTACATTTGTGCCAACACAGAGTGAATACTGCACTTGGAAAAAATGTATGTGTGTGAGTACGGGAAGTATTAATTTTGTAATCCTGTTCTCTATTAATACACTGTGTTTTGCCTTTCCAGAGCCGGTAGATATCAGTGTCATGTCCAAGTGTAACCCCTGCCTCTCCAATCCGTGTAAGAACAATGGGACATGCAGCAATGATCCAGTGGAGTTTTATCAATGCACTTGCCCTTTTGGCTTCAAGGTATGCCTACAAATGAACTTGATGAAAAGCAATAAAGTCTTCCTCATCCCTTCTGTTTTCTTAATTGCTGTACCACGAGAAGTCATTTTTACAGGCAACTGAGCTCAAAAGATGCCTTAGTCAAGGAGGTTGTGTGATGTTTCAGCTATGCCCCACTACAGATTTTATCCTGTGCAATAGGAGAGGCGTTTCTCTCTGTGCTGTGACTACACAGATCAGCCTGAGCAACTTGCTGTAGTTGACCCCACTTTGAGCAGGGTGGTTGGACTAGGCAATCTCCAGAGCTCACTTCCAACATTGGACATTCTCTGATTCTGTGATGTAAACATCCATATGAAATGGCAAGTTGAATTCTGTCTTCATTTCTTTTCTCTTACTAGTAATAAGATAACCATTTCATAGGCTGCCAGGCTTTTCATTTCTTTTCTCTTACTAATAATAAGATAACCATTTCATAGGCTGCCAGGCCAAAGGGGAGGCAGTTCAGATGAGAGTTAAGGGCCAGTTTAGTCCACGGTGACAGAATGTTGATACTTGCTAGCTTACAGCCATCTCAGACTGATTAGCAGAAAGGTGATAACTGATCAGAGACAACCATTAGTTCAGCTTTCTCTGACTTCTGAGCACTGATGTGAGTGATCTGCAGAGGTGAAATCCTGTAGATGCCAAGCACTGTGAGCTTGTGGTGTCACTCTCTTTATAACACATCAGAAAATTGTGTCATTGAGGAATGCCATTTCTTCAGCAGTGATGTATAACTCCCATTGCTAACACCGCATCAGGAGAGCTTAAGGCTACCAAGACTTTGTTTCAGAGTTGATATAACTGCAAACCTAGCTCAGTAGTCAGTAGCTGAAGGCTTAAGTATAAGTAATAAATGAGGCATGTGATCTGTTCACAGCCTGGGGGGGAATGGGTTGTTAGGGCCAGAGAAGTAGGTTGCATTCTGTAGACTGTGATTTTATTTGCCTCGTTGGATATGTCTTACAGTCTTGGTCAGTTGAAGCAGATGCTCATAAAACACATGAGTAATAAGAACTATAGGAGAAAATAAAGAAGAGCAAAACCAGACATACAGGTGGGAAGTAAGCACAAGTATCCATGTTTTGCATTCTAGGTAGGATTTAGGAATTAGTTAGTTCTGATGATATCACCATTTCCCTTCTCTGTTTGCATAGGATACATCCCAAACGGTAATAGAGTAATTGTGGTAGATCCCTGAAACATTGGAAAAGAGAAGATTTAAAGCTTTATTTCTCCTATTTCACCCCAGTGGTGAAATACCCACTTAGTACTCAAGAACAATATCAATTTTCTTAAATAATTTAAAAAGGCATTGGAGATTTCTTCTCATTAAAAATCCTTCTACCTATTGGTGTATCAAGCAGCAACTTTTCTAGGATCTTAAAAAACCACACTGCCAAAAGTTCATTCAGCTGAAACTGGTGCTTGGTTCGTTACTTGGTAACGATCGATTTGTCTTTGAAATAAGGGAAACTGTGGCCGTTTATCTCCTCTGGTGAATAGAGCAGTCATTGTAATTTGATGTTTAACATAAACTAGAATGAATTCTTTAGATGGGGCTAGGTGACTGTGAGGATAACTTGAAAAGTGAAAACTTGCAAAACTAGCAGGAAAATACATAAATCTTTGTGTATGTCTTACTCTGTAAGGGACATATTGTGGAACAGATATCCAGGGAGTTCAAAGCAGAGATGTTTGTTATGAGCATCTTTTTATTGTTCCTTAGTTTTTTTCTTTTATAGTGTTTCTGTATTAGCAAATGCAGCCAATGCACTAGTGTAAGTTCATTTATACTGCTAGAAGACATGTTTACAAAGGGAGGATTTATTAACAAGAATAATCAAGAATAATCCTGTAGTTATATTAGCAATCACTTTCTAGTGTACATTAGACCTCTGTATGCATAGTTTTACATGGAAAGATTTTGATAAACTCTTGAAGCGACTCAGTTTAAACATCTCATGGAGCATCCGGCATTTTTTCTTTCTCACACATTTTCAGGTGACATTCAGTGTGTAAATATAAAACTAAAACCCACTTGTGTGCTTGTAAGCACCGAGCTCTCATCCAAGCATGGCAAAGAGCAAACAGACCCAGGCACGGCACTTAGAGCAGAGTTTAGAAATACTGCCTGGATAACAGTACAGGAAGAATTGGTGGAAATTTAATAAGCAAAAAAGAACTGTGTGTCTTTACCACAGGTTTTTGAATAAAAATGAAATTTGACAGGTCCAAATGCAAACCATATGAAAGGAGCACTCTATCTACCACGCAGTTCTCCACCAGAGATTCATGTTAATTCAATAACAATACCTTGCTTCCTTCTCACCAGCCAGCACCAAACAGCTCTATCCATCTGGAAGCTATTTCCCAGACCTTGATAAATTGCCCGAAATCTGCCCTCTCAGCATTTGTTTTTCCTTGTTTGATGTAGTTTTTGAAAAAAAAAATCCTATGTGGAAGAGTGCATCAATAAAGTGAAAAACCCACCCTTTTTTCAAATGTAAGTGCATTCAAATGAGCTGACGGCTTTATAACCTTCCCTGGAAAGGGGCAGACAGTGAGAGACCACTTTCTGGGGTTCCTACGCTCATTATAGCCTTCAGAAAAAACAAAACACAGCCAACTCTCTGTGGCTAAGAGAAAGCCACCTAAGTTACCAGTTGCCAAGCTGGTGCCTGATGGAATCAGGAAGGTTTATCAGTTCACTGTAGTTGCAAAAGCCCGTAGTTTTATTTTTCACTATCCCGTTGATGATGGCTCAATCTCTTAGATGTCATGCTCACAAAACTGTTTTTGCTGTTGAGCGCATACCTTACGGTGCTTTTAGCAATGTGTAAGGCTGCCCGTGATGGGTTTGAGTAAACTTAAAAGGGAGATAACTCATGGACCACCTGAGCTGAGAGGCCAGTGGCCCGGGCACTTGTGTTTGATGACAGAAGTATGGATTGCTCACTTAGGAGTGGGGAGGGCTGTGTGCTGATACCTGTCTCTGCTGCTGCTCTTTCCTCAAAATGGGTGAGGAATGTGTTTGCTGTAGATAAACCATGGTTGAAACAGTGGGTTTTTTGGTTGTTCTTTGGGGACGAAGCCCCAAAGACAGTGGGAGATGGTGTGAGAGTGCCACCTACGGCGACTGGTAGGCTGCACAACCCTGAGCTCCAGGGTGCCACCAGAGCTGGCAGGAAATGTCTATTAATGTTAGGAAACTTGTGTTTTCATATTCAACACAGACATAGGTGTAATTATCCAGCGATATTTTTTTTTTTCTCTTCTCCATTGCATTCTTTGAAGGATTATTTAAATAATGTGTGTGGTTTAGATTGTGAAGTATGATTGCAAGTCGAGAAATGAAGCTTTCTTCTGCTTTAAATGCTGCTGGCCACCTGCAGTGTGAGTGTGTGTGAGTGCAGCTGGTGGCTGGTAAATAGATAACGGTACCGTACTAATTCATTTATCCTGCAGAGTGTGTGGCTTTTATGTATTCCCATTGATATTGTAAAATCAAGTTGACGCGTGTTAGAATTCAAGAGAATAATCAAACCTGCAATCAATAAGCCATTGAGAGAGGATTTACTTGAGTAGCTGTAGTAAAAACTAAGGTTAGTGAAACCAGCACACGGTGTATTTTGCCATTGCTGTATTCTGCAAACGCCCTTTTGGATTTTTTGGCTGATTTTTGTGTCTTTCAAACTTTTTTTTTCTTAAAACTGAGGTAACAACAAATGAAGGAGGATAATTTTCTTTCTTCCAAACACAGTTATATTTGTAGCACTGGGGGAAGAGCGTTTAAAATACATCTGTGTTTGGTCTGAAACGAAAGAACATTGACAGCCTGGAATATGAAATGCAGTACCTGCCTAGGCATCACCGCAGCCTCTTGGATTGCTCAGATAAATGGGAGCCTGAGCTGTTGGGGTGCAGGATATTTGTCAACTCTGGGTTCTGCAGTTACCCAAAGCTGTCTGAAACGGAACGTGAAGATAGGTACAATTAGTCTAGCACATGTCCCAGGCTTCAGGCAACAGATACTGGTGTGTGTCTGCGGTAGAGTCGCTCAGTACATTTTATCCAACTCCGTGCAGCTCCCTGTTGAGTTCAGCCAGTGTCCTGACTTTTCTAGCAGCACTGCTGTATCATGAGGGTTCAAGCAATTTCACCAGTCAACCGGAATGACAGATACAATTGGAAAAATCCTGGGTAAAGCTCTTGGGGTTTGGAGAGACAGTATTCTTTGCAGCCAGACTCTTGTGGTGGGAGGCATTAGAGTGAAGCCAGAATGATATTTAGTGAGGAAGCTGGCTCCAAAGTTCTGCTAGGAATTTGGCTCTTCCTCCTCCCCACCCCCTGCGCCAGGTTTTCCTCCCTGAAAACAGGGTTAGAAATTGAGAATCTCGGAACAAAGTGTCTCTGGGATATGGGGGATTCGTGTCTGTCACATGTTGTGCACAGCTATAACTGATGTGCCAGCACTGGAGCGGGTGGATGTAGCTGAGCAGAAGCTGTGACTGCTCAGCACAGAGCTAATAAGGAGGTTTTATCAGAACAGACCCCGGACCATTGGCGTGGACTTTGCCATGCTGACTGTCCCAGTCACTCACGGGGGTGCACGTGGCCTCACGTTTGCTTGGAGCACGGGCAGATGAAGTTTGCTGTATTTGCATGTTGCGGTGCAGATGTATTTCCGTAGCATTACGTGACTAATCTGTCAGACTCCTAGCATAATGGCTGGTTTAGGAGTATTCAACACAGAACTGATCCTAAAATGTAGATATGGTAGTGTTAACTCATGCACAGAGATTCTGGCCGCCCTTACAGCTCAAAGCTGAGGCAGTGCAAGTTTATTCCAGTGGGCCAGTTTCTCACTTAGTTATGCTGATTTGGGTGGGGTTCTATGAACGTATGGGATGAGTGCATATATCCTGATGCGTGCCAGCTGTGTGAGAGTCCATGCCTGGTTTGTCAGGCTAATACTGTTTGGAAATGTAACTCGGTGCTTTTGTTTCTTTGGATCTATTAACATATGCATGTAAGTCCCCATATACATCAGTCAGTGCACAAATAAATCCCCAAGTTGGAATTGCAAAAGGAAGAGAAGTTGGAAGAAACCCTTAAAGCAGCCTGCCCTCATCCATGTGATAAAGGAGAGAAACGTTTCTGCCTTTGCACGTTACTCTGCCTTGGCCTCTTTCCTCTCCCAGTGTCAGGGTCGGGGGGACAGACGGAGGAATGTAAACTCAATGCCAAGTTTTCACATGAAGAAATCAGTGCAGCGAAATACTGTTTGTGTGAGGTGATTCTGCCTTGAGCTTTCATTCTGATAAATCCTCCTGGAGCGTGTGTTTGTGTGATCTGGGGTGTTTTATTTTCTCTTTGTTTGTTTTAACCATACTTAAAATACTTATTAATAAATGTTGAAGAAGCGTTTCCCGCTCTTAGTAAAATAAAGCAGAAGGCCTTTAGGGATGAGAGGTAATGGGTGGCCACGTAAAATGAGGAGACCTATATTTGTGTATGGATTTTTAAGGCAAACACCAATGTCAGCAGTAGGTGGTTATAGTTTCATATCATGCTCCTAGGGCAGAAGAAAATATGCAGAAATCACAGTATATTTCCTGTGTGTTCTTATTCCGTAAATCTTACTGTGCATCAGTTAGACTTGTGCTTCTTTCTTTTTGCCCTTTCTGTTGTAGTAGGTCGAAAGAAAATGGAGATTTACATCTAGAAGAGCATAAAAATGAAAGGCTTAAGGAGGGATTACCGCCACAGTCGCTGGCTGAAGGTGGTGAGGCATGTGTGCACCCACCACAAGCCCTGTAAAAACCATCGTAATGTATTGTGGCATGCCCTAATGAGGGCTCTTAACAATAAAGCCAACTCCAAAAAAAAGTATTTCCATTTTTGTTAGGCCAGCGAGAAAGCAGATGTTGAGCAGCTTCAGGCATTTGCAGTGTTTGTTCAGTGCTGCATGAGGAGTAGCTGCTGAGCAGTCCAGGTGAATACTAAGCCATACCCACAGGTGGGCACCGTCTTCTTCTTTCTTTTGTCAGTGTGGATTATTCCCCCCACCCCCAGCTTTGTTTTTACTGCTGTTTTTCTGGTCTAGTTCTAAATGCCTTAAGAGACCAGGCTTCCAATCTTTCTTTTCCCAGGGTAAACGAGGAGTTTTTATTGGCGTTTAGTCTGAATTTCAGGCTCTTGTTCTTATGTTTGCCTGGTCCTATTACGCTAAATAATAATTTTTCTTCCTTTGTGGTTTGTCTGTCTTTCAGGTGATTGCTGGTTGCTATAACTCTGCTTAATCAAGTTCTTTTTAACCAGCTCTTAATTTTCTGCATCCCACCATTTCCACATAATTGAATCAGTTGAAGTAGTTGGTCACAGATGAATATCCTTATTGTTAGATTTTCTTGTGATTGTCTGTCATCTATTATCCTTGAGGCTTTTTTGGCATTGACTGTGCTTGACAACATGACTTTTGGGTTTCTTTTGTTGTCCAAGAACATGAACAGAGGTTGAACAGAGGTTGTCCTAGGAGGTTAATTGCCCTATTTTCCCCTTTCCTTTGGGGATGATGAAATTGGTGAAGTTGCAGTCAGCAGGCTAAGCTGAAAAGAAAACTTTCTTTATTGTGTGAGAGTAAACTCTCTCCTGTTAATAGAAATGATATAATGCCAGAGTAGCTTGAGAGTTAGTGGATGAAGGGGTGAGTGCCTGTACACTGCAGGTAAAGTTGTACCAAAGCTCTCTGCACTCCAGCCCTGAGCTGGTGCAGCCTCCTGTCTCCATGGCTCCCCGGGGTCCCCTCCTCGTACTTCTGAGTGTCTCTGAAAAAAAATATTGTGCTCTTGCTCATTATCACCGGGGGTATGTTTGATTTCTTCAGCAATCTGAATAAGTTTTTTTTGCATGTCTGCTTCTGAAAACATTGCTGCTGCCTGGGTTACCTGTCACGGTTCAACCCGCTATCAGCTGACAGCCTCAGTTTATGCCAGAAGGGGTTGCTGGTATCTCGGGACTGCAAGGGGAGCTTTACACAGCTTCCACAAGCAGAACAGATTATACTGACATTTTTGCTGATATAACATGTATTTCAGCGTGAGACCTTTTATCAGTACAGAGCTTTCCACGCTGAAACGCTGTATCCTTAACAAGACAGGGATACACCAGCAAAAGTTTCCTCAAATGGACTGTGACTCTTCCAGCATCTTTAGCTCTGTTTATTTCAGAAATCTAGAGAGTTCTTTGGGGAGATTTTTGTAATCACATAAATCCTGCCTCATGTTAGGTTTCACTGGGTTCCTGCATGTAATGTGTGTGTCTGCCTGCATTTACTAGCTTAAGTATTAGGCACAGATTAATTGCCTTGAGCAACAAGTACAAAACACAACAATTCAACAGTTAAATTTTCTTTTATTTCTTATTAATAGGAATTAAGTTTTCTATACAAATGTCCAAAAGTCTTGATAACTTTTTCTACAGTGTTCACATTTTAAAAAGAACCAATGCCTTTTGATAGCCTGAGAGGGAAAGTTTTGGTGTCTATGTAACACGTATTTTAAAATAAATAGGCCCTTAGTGTTTTGAGGGTACTGAAAACATTGTTCTTATTCATTAATACTGGTTGAATTAGAGACTACATGAATTAATTATTCATTAATACTGGTTGAATTAGAGACTACATATGAATATGTCCTTTTTTACATCAAGTATTTTGGGTTGGATTTTATGTACAGAGGTAACCCTGCACAAAATCAACTCTTTTCAGTGTCTCTACTTTTTTTCTGCATTCACACGGTGATTGGCATCAGCCGGTTGATGAGGTGACCTTGGAAGCTCCACAGCACCTGGCCTGTCCAGTTTGGCACCTCTGGACTCACTTCAGAGAGGTGCTGTGTGAATCGGCTCTGTGACAGATAATTACATTTCTTCTGTTATTGATTAAAAGCCCAAAAGACCATTGAAGCCCAAAGTGCTTGTGTAAGGAGAGTAAGGACAATCAGGATTTACGTGGTAATGAATGTAATTGCAAAATAAACCTCAGATGTCCACTGAGAATTAAATTTCATACTCATAGGAGACGAACCAGAGTTTTTAAAAAGTAATATGATGAATCCTTGCACTTTGACTTTGACAGGCATATTCTTGATTACTAGCTAGAGAGGTAATGGAAGGTGTATTATACCCTGGAGGATCATAAATCTTTCTGATTTAAATAAAATGAGGCTTAAGAGAGCAGAGTTCGCCTAATTTGCTATAAATTCACAATTGTGATTTATTAACAAGGACAAGGAAGTCACTAAGAAGTGCTGCTGCCATGCTCAATTATTGTTTAATCAGGTGCCAGATGAAGCTAGACTGGCATAGGAGATAACTATATAGTGCTGAAGAGGGTGGGGTATAAATAACTAGTATCTGTATTTTTACTTCAGACACTAACACCGTGAAAGTTTTCAGAGGGAGTTAAATCAGCTAAATGGCAGGTGATGGCAGCAACAAAACCAATTATCAGTGTATCTTCATAATCTAGGCTCTGTGCCATTTAGCAAACAGTATTTATCTTGATGCTTGCGAGCGGGGGCCACTTTGTGTTGTATTGTTGTGGCAATGGAAGTACAGCTGTATAAAGAAATACACTGGACTGAAAAAAGAAAGCAGAATTGTCTAGGTAAATTCAAATTTACTCTAAAACTTCTTTCAAAAGTAGAAATGGATGCAATTAATTACTTTCTCGTGTTAAACTAATTGGGTTGTAAACAGCAATCCTCAGAAGGTACATTTTTATTACCCCATTGGGGTAATGACTTTAGATGACTAAAAAGAAGTAGTTCATCACCGCTTTGAGCACCCTAAGCCAGAGGCATCCAAGGCCTGGATGTCTGGAGCAAGGTCTGCATTCAGAAGGAGAAGTCACTGCTTTTTGTGAACAACAGATGATAAAAATCTTTCAACTTCCACCTGGCAATCTGAAAGCAATCTGATCCAAAATTGCTGTGATATTACCCATGCCTTGCCAAATAATTTGTATATATGCCTAAGCAGATGGATCTAACATACACCCTGCCAGCTCTTGTCGTTGTTTGACCTTGCCAGGGAGCGTCATCTACATCTTTTCCAGACTCCGGCTTAGCCATTATGTCCGTGGCCAGAAAGAGCATAAACAAGGAAATAGTATCACTGAAGATCTAGTGAAGAACTTCAGAGTACTGTATATAGAGATGAGTGTGTAAGCTGTCTTCACTTTATCTTAATATCAGTTATCAATTAGGAAATCAGTTTCCAGTGGTTCCATTTCCAAAATAACAGTAGAGTAATTCCCAATGCTGTTTTGTTTAGCCCTTACTTCAAAAGGATTTAGATTAATTTTATGTTTTAAAGTTAGTTTTGTTCTTCGCTCAATTTGTAACATCTCTAATTATTTTATAAATAAGTGTTCCCTTCACAAAGCCGAGCAGCTGTGTTTACAGTGATCACTGAGGTGTCCATCACGTCCTTCATGCTGCAATTAGCATAAGATGCCATGCTGACATTCATAGCTTGCTTTAAGATTTGCGGTACACATAAAACTTTTCCTTTTCACAGTCAGTATTGCAAATACTGGGTTTCTTTGCCATGAAAGGCTCTGAAATACACAATTGTGATAGAACTTGAGAGAACGTTTCCTACCAAACTTCTAGCCTGGTGTATTTGCTGTGTAGCTGAGTTCATGGCATCGTGTTTCCTTGGTCAATTATGCCAAATTCTTCTTGTTTCTCCTTTGTATTTCTGGCTTTTAAATGTGTTTATTACAAGGAGACTGCTGAATACCTCATCTTATTTCCTTGCTTAATTTTCTAGTGGAATTGAGCGTTATGTGATAAAATTTTGTGAGACATTTCTTTCCCTTCCTGCCCTGGGAATATTTCAATTTACTCTCCAATTTTGACTATTTATAACAGGGGCATAAAGATTTCAAATGGTAAAGAAGACACTGGTAATGATACCACTAGGTAAAAGATTGTAGCACCAGTTTATGCCTTATTGGATAGCTGTATGGCAAAACTTCAGGAAAACCTTTGGTCATACTTCTAACTTTAGTAAGCATGCAAGAAGTAAAACTCAAGTAAAAAGTCCATTCAAGAGTTTAAACTGAATTCTCTTTCTGTGCTGGGAGTCTTCTATTATTTTTGGATGTTTTTCCCTCCTCTCATCCCATCTTATCTCGTTCTTTTATATGATTCATCAGGAATCATGACTTGTGTGCACACCACGTTTAGCCCTTCACTCTGCTACTAGACCTTTGCAGGTCTGAAGAGATGAAGGAGTCCCGCTGGCACAATGCAGGTGGAGTTTTAACACTCAAACAATCAGCTTACATCAGAATTGTTCAGAAAACTGCATTTAATAAAATACTTCCCAAGCTCTGTGGAAGCAGAGCAAAGCTATACATAGCAGCTGTAAGCGTCCATTATTTTTTTCAATTTCACAACATTAGGAGGTTAAAATTTTAAAGCTGGCAGATATTTGTAAGTCTGCATAACATTCCTGAATACACACTGGGAGAACACAATGTACTTCTCGGTTTATCTTTCTGTGAATTTTCCATGAAATGGAAGGTTTTCTTAGCCTTTTCCCTTAATGTCATGATTGCTTACCAACTTCTGACCCGGACACCCCTAAGACCAGTGTATTAACGTTTGTGAGACTGAGAGATGGGTGTGGATGCTTTGCGTCCACTATTGTAAAAGTACTAGGTTTGCAATACAGTGTCTTTGTAGCAGGTAGTTTTGTCTGATTTCCCTAAAAGCCTTAGCTGTGTTTAGAGCTTGATAATTAAGTTGTTTATGAAAATTTCCTAGTTCTTAATTTAAAGTCTCTATCAACTCTATTTGTCTTCGTCTAGTATTTTTAGTAAACACGAGTGCTACCATCTGTTCTCTACGTACACCATCTAAATAAAATTTGTTATGAACACATTGTATACTGTTAACAACTCAAACTTTGGTATTTCTTTTGTATGGCACATTTTTCCAGCACGCTTTAAAACACTGGAGTCATTGAACAAGGCTGTAATTGTCTGGAAGGAGGTCTCTATTCACAAGCCATTGAAGTTGGATAGACTTCTGCCTGTCCGCAGGTGTCTTCATCGCTGGCTGGATCGTGTTTCTGCTGCAGTCAGCAGGGAGAGTTTTCTGCACTGGGAGGTTTCTACCTTGTGCCTGTGGTGAGCAGCTCCCTGCTGCCACGTCTTATCTGTGCCCACTGCCATTAGAAACGGGTGAAAGATCCCGTTAAAATGGACAGAGGTCAAATCTCTGCCATGCAGTCTTGAATGAAGTTCTCAATCTTCATAAACAATACTCATTTGTGAAAATTAATTTAAAAAAAAAAAAATCATGGCAGTGGTTGAAACAGTGTGAAAGCAAATGAGTGGTTTTTAACGTATTATCCTTTGTTCTTCCTGCTGAGGTCCCTATTAGTTTTTGCTACTTGTTCTTGGGTGTTCTACTAATCATGATGTAATGTTTTCCAGTATTGGACACTTATAAAGGCTAGAATTTGGCACACTCTGACTGAGGAACAGCTTGTATATACACTAATGCCCAGTGCGGTTAATTACTGTTGAGTACGAAATGAAGAATTGACACTTTCTAAGTATGGTGGATCGTTTCTGTTCTCATTTACTGAAATATTGAGCTGGAGCAGCACAGATAAAATCTGGACCAGCTGAGGTATTTCAGATTTAAAAAGGCAGCTGGACTCTGGACATATATGTCTTCTGATTAGTTGCAGAAATTTTCTTTTTCAACACCTAATCCTTTCCTCTCCTACAGAAAATGAGATAAATTATGTCAAAGTGTTTTGGATCTGTTGCTTTCCTATCGGGCTAGACAAAAATTTCTTGCAGCTTAAAAAAGCTCTAGAAAGAAAATATTGCATGCAGTGGGACCTTCATCCTCTTTCTGTGAATTGCCAAGGTAGTCAGATCGTCTTGCCTGCTCTTGAAACAAGGTCTGCACCTCTTTTTCTGATTCAGACTTCATTAAAAGGCTTGAATCCTTTCTTTAGTCTTGAAGCAAATGTACAATATTCTCCTTTGTAGTGATTTTCAGGGAATGTAATTCCAAGAGTTTTTTCCCAGCTCACAGATAAATTAGTTTTAGTGGTGACAGCAATTCCATTTTTCCAGGAAGAAGATTCTTACTGTAAATTGAGGCTAGAGAATTGTATTATTCATTTGAAAGATGTTTCCAGAATGTCTTTTAGGCTCTTCTGGGTAGTGACAGTCTTAGACAGAAATAAAATCTGCTTTGCTGTAGATTTATTAGTACCAATACTTTCTGCAGCTTCTCTCAGAATTCTTTGTTTTTCGTAATCTTCTGTGGTAGGGGAATTTTAGTTGTTTTGTGGGCTCTCAATGTGCTATTGATAAAGTCAACTCAGAGAAGATAGTCCTCAGAGAAGGATTAAGTGCCGTTTGCCCATTTATTACAATGAGTAAACTGAGTCAGAGAGACTCTAATTTTCCTAAAGCCACATAGCAACTTAGTGTTGTAATTAACTCTGATTCAGCAGCACATAGTAATCAGTTTCCATGGTGCCTGAGGCCCAAGAAGCCAATAATTCAGCCATGTTCAGTACAGAAATGAGAGCTGAGACAAAGTCATGAGAAATTTCATGTGCCAGTGAGAGAGACTGAAAATGTCTCGCTCTCATTTTAACATTTATCTTTATTAAATTTTTACAAGAACATTCAAAATAATCTGAGTAATTACAGTAGACGTGATGGGACTGTTTTACACAGTGTTCAACTGTGACAAAAACCTTCAGAAAAACAGATGCCGTGGTTTCTGCTCTGCTTCTCGCTGGGCTTCACTGCAAGGGGTTTAATATTTTAGTGATACAGGGATGAAGGGTTCATATGAAACAGAAATAACTGGTGTTTGTGACGTGTCTGTAAAATAGCCGATTCTTCAAGGACGCAGAAAAAGTATTTGTGATCTTAGAAATATAAAAAATGGCATCTTCCAGCTTCACTGGGGTAAGGTGGTAAACGCAGATGGCCAAACGCAGGCCGTGCTGCAGAGGGGTGGCAGGGGATTAATGTCAGTGCTGCACGGCTCACATCCTCAAGTGCTGCCCCCACCACATGGGGCCAAAATAAAACCTGCATGAGCTTCCCTCGGCATGTTCCCAGCTCTTCGCCGAGACATTTGGGGGCTCGGGATTTCAAATGGAGAAGGACAGGCTGTTTGGCAGGTGCGGCAAGGATGAAGCAGAAACCCTCTCTGCCAGGCCTTGGGTGAGGGCTTCTCATGCTGCCTGCACTGCTGTGCTGGGGGAATGAGCTCGCAGAGAGGCAGGGGGTTGGCCAGGTCCTTCTGCTCTTCTTGGGATATGTTTCTCTTCTGATTCAGCCGAGGAAAAGGACGTCTCTGTTTCCTTGTGGTTGCACAAGTTTTAAAATGCAAAGCTGCTTCTCTGCTCTCTGGGGAGTGCTGGGGACAGAACCTTAAGAAATAGAGCTTTGTCTCCCATTTGTGTAACACAGCTCTGCTGTGGTGCTGGAAAAAAGGATAATTACTGTGTGTCTGAGTTCTTCTCACAGTACGATGGCAGTATGTCCTGCCTGACAAAATACTGAAGGTTTCAGCAGCATTTGGGAGACTGAACTGTAATGACACATGAATGGGAGAGCCTGGTGCCAGGAGTGGGCAGATCAAATCCAATCAACTCTGTACAAAAGTTCACACTAATAAGCTGGGTTTGTTTTTTTAATGCCTTGGTTAGGCTTAATTGAGGCTGCACCAATTTCAATACAAGCACACCAGAGAGAAATTAAGATTGCTACTATTATTTATACGGTACTTAAAACGTGAATGGAGCTTGAGCTTTCACAGTCCTTTACCTGCTGGCCTGTCACCTCCCAGTTGGGCATGGGAGATGGGCATGAACCTTGTGATCAACGTAGGGTGTAAGAGAGAGAGGTGGGCAATGATGAACAAGGGTTAGAAAGATGTGACCAGCCTATTTGTTCTTCACACAAGAGCAAGATTTCCCAAACAGATACGCAGCCGTAGACAAATTGATCAAACCATCCTGGTGCGGTTTTCATGAGAGATCTGTTCCCTTTTAACATAAAAGAAACATGTAGTTCTTGGTTCAGTGAGCAGTGAGGTTCTTTTGAAAAAAAGGTATGGAATGTTTTCCTTGTTGAAATCTAAATAAACCTTTCAAACAGCTTTGACACGAGGTTCTTTTGGAAAAAAGGTATGGAATGTTGTTGAGATCTAAATAAACCTTTCAAACAGCTTTGACATAAGAACATGAGAAACGCTGTAATGGGTCTGTTGTGCATCTCCTGCAGCGTTCTGTCTCTCATGGGCGCAGCAGTTTGAGGAGAGTACACAAGCCTGGCCACCACTTGTCTCCAGCTCTCCCAGCACCCACTATCATCCATTTAGGGATGTCATATCCAGTTTGTATCTATTGCATGGGAATTTGTCTGATGGCTTTTATAATATCTTGACTTCAAAACATCCTGTGGCAAAAACATCCCAAAAGCTCATACTTTGGAAGAAGTATTTTTTTTTATCTGTATTAAGCTGATCTTCTAACGTCAGTAGCTGTCCCTCTACTGCTGAGAGATGAAGCTCATACTTTGGAAGAAGTAATTTTTTTTTTATCTGTATTAAGCTCATCTTCTAATGTCAGTAGCTGTCCCTCTACTGCTGAGAGATTTAGTATGTGACAAACTCTGTATTCATTGCCTCCATCATTTTGTAAACCTCAATCATACCAACCCTATAAGTTCTCTTTTCTCCAGACTGAAGAGTCCTAGTCTTTATAGTATCTTCTTCTAAAGTAGTTGCTCCATCTCCCTGAACATTTTGGTAGTCCTTTTCTATGCCTTTTCTAACCCCATTGTATTCATCCTTAGGCAAGCAGATCATCATCAGGTATCTGGCAAGTACAGCGTCAGGCTTCCCAAAGTCCTTTCTTAATTCTAATGTAATGGTATATCTTAAGTGAGAACAGCGAGGCCTCAAAGCGAGGTGGAAAAAACCCAACAGTTGATGCTCTCATGTGCAGCATATGGCTGAAGCATCAAGATGCTTCATTTTGATGTGGCCATCATAAAAAAAATTAGGCTAGAGAAACTATCTGAGTGTCCAGTGTTCCAGTAGGAACAGTGTATGTAAAGTCTGAAAGGGTTGGAAGCTGTTGTAAATTCAGTGGAGAAGGGAATGACTTCTGACAGGCTTTTGCAAGCAAGGAAAGCTGGCTGTGATAGGGTAGCGTTCAATACTAATACACAAAAGTTAGAGCTGTTACAGACCAATGTCACAGGCCGGCATCTGCCCTCTTCCTTTAGAAACTTATCAATAGGTATAGCATTGTTATTCCTCCAAAATAAAATATAAATAGTGTTTTTTAAACCAAGGCAAAAAAAACCCACCCCAGAAACCTTGTCTGAATTCATGTATTTCCTGAGATGTTTTTCACATCTTGATTGCAGTCATGTATCAGCTTTCCAGTAGATGACCTGGCAGAGGGCCACTGCTAGTGGGACCTTCGGTAGAAAGTAGAGAGATCTCTTGAACTTCTTGTGATTGTACAGATCCCTTGAGTATTGAGCCTTTCAAGTGTCTCTATTCCACCCTACTGTGTGTGTATTTGAAAAGCACGACCAAACTTTTTGATGTATTGGCCAATTTTACAAATACCTTGTTCTAATCAGCAGACTATAATGTTCAGAGAAATATGTCTATGTCTTGAAGAGCCAATAAAATTCAGTTGATAACAGCGAAGGTTGTTCAAGCTAGTGAAGTTCAGTTGGAACTAATGTATATTTTAGGGCAATCTTTAAGAAGGGAACTTTAGTGCACGATGGTATCTCAAACAGGATTTGATGTGTTCTGTACAGAAATTTAAACTCTGCTCCCACAATAAAAATGTATTATTTCCCCCCTTAGGTTTTGGTGATGGGCAGTAACGAGGATGGTGTACTGTTGCAGGGTTTAACTGAGCACTTGGTAAATGCGGTCAAATGAGTGCTGACTCCATGTGGTCTCATGCTGACTGTGTGTGGCCTTCTGCTTACCTTTGGTCTGGATTAATTCTTTTCCTTGTAACTAGCATTAAAGATTAAAGCATGTTAGAGTAATGATGGAACCAGCTGTTTCCTTAAAACAGTCAAAAGAAAGAGTTAACTAAAATCCTGAAACTGAAATGATTCCAAGATACCCAGCAGTTCCATCGATCAGAACATCCCTGCCAAATTCTCTTTTAAGTAATGAGTATAGCTGACCATCAATAAAGAACATTAAGTGATGCGATGGGTCTGAAGACCACAGACCTCCTCTAAATGGTGCCACATGGAGGGTGATGGAGCAGGAGGCATGGATTCAGATGACATGAGTCTTACTAACCTTGTTGCTTTTGATTTTTCCCTAACAGGGTCGAGACTGCAGTGTGCCCATTAATTCTTGCATTCAAAATCCATGTCAGAATGGAGGGACCTGCCACCTCACCGAGGCAAATAAAGATGGATTCAGGTA
>NW_015090893.1:2421346-2434146 GCF_001431845.1 Calidris pugnax
TAGTGTTTTGAGGGTACTGAAAACATTGTTCTTATTCATTAATACTGGTTGAATTAGAGACTACATGAATTAATTATTCATTAATACTGGTTGAATTAGAGACTACATATGAATATGTCCTTTTTTACATCAAGTATTTTGGGTTGGATTTTATGTACAGAGGTAACCCTGCACAAAATCAACTCTTTTCAGTGTCTCTACTTTTTTTCTGCATTCACACGGTGATTGGCATCATCCGGTTGATGAGGTGACCTTGGAAGCTCCACAGCACCTGGCCTGTCCAGTTTGGCACCTCTGGACTCACTTCAGAGAGGTGCTGTGTGAATCGGCTCTGTGACAGATAATTACATTTCTTCTGTTATTGATTAAAAGCCCAAAAGACCATTGAAGCCCAAAGTGCTTGTGTAAGGAGAGTAAGGACAATCAGGATTTACGTGGTAATGAATGTAATTGCAAAATAAACCTCAGATGTCCACTGAGAATTAAATTTCATACTCATAGGAGACGAACCAGAGTTTTTAAAAAGTAATATGATGAATCCTTGCACTTTGACTTTGACAGGCATATTCTTGATTACTAGCTAGAGAGGTAATGGAAGGTGTATTATACCCTGGAGGATCATAAATCTTTCTGATTTAAATAAAATGAGGCTTAAGAGAGCAGAGTTCGCCTAATTTGCTATAAATTCACAATTGTGATTTATTAACAAGGACAAGGAAGTCACTAAGAAGTGCTGCTGCCATGCTCAATTATTGTTTAATCAGGTGCCAGATGAAGCTAGACTGGCATAGGAGATAACTATATAGTGCTGAAGAGGGTGGGGTATAAATAACTAGTATCTGTATTTTTACTTCAGACACTAACACCGTGAAAGTTTTCAGAGGGAGTTAAATCAGCTAAATGGCAGGTGATGGCAGCAACAAAACCAATTATCAGTGTATCTTCATAATCTAGGCTCTGTGCCATTTAGCAAATAGTATTTATCTTGATGCTTGCGAGCGGGGGCCACTTTGTGTTGTATTGTTGTGGCAATGGAAGTACAGCTGTATAAAGAAATACACTGGACTGAAAAAAGAAAGCAGAATTGTCTAGGTAAATTCAAATTTACTCTAAAACTTCTTTCAAAAGTAGAAATGGATGCAATTAATTACTTTCTCGTGTTAAACTAATTGGGTTGTAAACAGCAATCCTCAGAAGGTACATTTTTATTACCCCATTGGGGTAATGACTTTAGATGACTAAAAAGAAGTAGTTCATCACCGCTTTGAGCACCCTAAGCCAGAGGCATCCAAGGCCTGGATGTCTGGAGCAAGGTCTGCATTCAGAAGGAGAAGTCACTGCTTTTTGTGAACAACAGATGATAAAAATCTTTCAACTTCCACCTGGCAATCTGAAAGCAATCTGATCCAAAATTGCTGTGATATTACCCATGCCTTGCCAAATAATTTGTATATATGCCTAAGCAGATGGATCTAACATACACCCTGCCAGCTCTTGTCGTTGTTTGACCTTGCCAGGGAGCGTCATCTACATCTTTTCCAGACTCCGGCTTAGCCATTATGTCCGTGGCCAGAAAGAGCATAAACAAGGAAATAGTATCACTGAAGATCTAGTGAAGAACTTCAGAGTACTGTATATAGAGATGAGTGTGTAAGCTGTCTTCACTTTATCTTAATATCAGTTATCAATTAGGAAATCAGTTTCCAGTGGTTCCATTTCCAAAATAACAGTAGAGTAATTCCCAATGCTGTTTTGTTTAGCCCTTACTGCAAAAGGATTTAGATTAATTTTATGTTTTAAAGTTAGTTTTGTTCTTCGCTCAATTTGTAACATCTCTAATTATTTTATAAATAAGTGTTCCCTTCACAAAGCCGAGCAGCTGTGTTTACAGTGATCACTGAGGTGTCCATCACGTCCTTCATGCTGCAATTAGCATAAGATGCCATGCTGACATTCATAGCTTGCTTTAAGATTTGCGGTACACATAAAACTTTTCCTTTTCACAGTCAGTATTGCAAATACTGGGTTTCTTTGCCATGAAAGGCTCTGAAATACACAATTGTGATAGAACTTGAGAGAACGTTTCCTACCAAACTTCTAGCCTGGTGTATTTGCTGTGTAGCTGAGTTCATGGCATCGTGTTTCCTTGGTCAATTATGCCAAATTCTTCTTGTTTCTCCTTTGTATTTCTGGCTTTTAAATGTGTTTATTACAAGGAGACTGCTGAATACCTCATCTTATTTCCTTGCTTAATTTTCTAGTGGAATTGAGCGTTATGTGATAAAATTTTGTGAGACATTTCTTTCCCTTCCTGCCCTGGGAATATTTCAATTTACTCTCCAATTTTGACTATTTATAACAGGGGCATAAAGATTTCAAATGGTAAAGAAGACACTGGTAATGATACCACTAGGTAAAAGATTGTAGCACCAGTTTATGCCTTATTGGATAGCTGTATGGCAAAACTTCAGGAAAACCTTTGGTCATACTTCTAACTTTAGTAAGCATGCAAGAAGTAAAACTCAAGTAAAAAGTCCATTCAAGAGTTTAAACTGAATTCTCTTTCTGTGCTGGGAGTCTTCTATTATTTTTGGATGTTTTTCCCTCCTCTCATCCCATCTTATCTCGTTCTTTTATATGATTCATCAGGAATCATGACTTGTGTGCACACCACGTTTAGCCCTTCACTCTGCTACTAGACCTTTGCAGGTCTGAAGAGATGAAGGAGTCCCGCTGGCACAATGCAGGTGGAGTTTTAACACTCAAACAATCAGCTTACATCAGAATTGTTCAGAAAACTGCATTTAATAAAATACTTCCCAAGCTCTGTGGAAGCAGAGCAAAGCTATACATAGCAGCTGTAAGCGTCCATTATTTTTTTCAATTTCACAACATTAGGAGGTTAAAATTTTAAAGCTGGCAGATATTTGTAACTCTGCATAACATTCCTGAATACACACTGGGAGAACACAATGTACTTCTCGGTTTATCTTTCTGTGAATTTTCCATGAAATGGAAGGTTTTCTTAGCCTTTTCCCTTAATGTCATGATTGCTTACCAACTTCTGACCCGGACACCCCTAAGACCAGTGTATTAACGTTTGTGAGACTGAGAGATGGGTGTGGATGCTTTGCGTCCACTATTGTAAAAGTACTAGGTTTGCAATACAGTGTCTTTGTAGCAGGTAGTTTTGTCTGATTTCCCTAAAAGCCTTAGCTGTGTTTAGAGCTTGATAATTAAGTTGTTTATGAAAATTTCCTAGTTCTTAATTTAAAGTCTCTATCAACTCTATTTGTCTTCGTCTAGTATTTTTAGTAAACACGAGTGCTACCATCTGTTCTCTACGTACACCATCTAAATAAAATTTGTTATGAACACATTGTATACTGTTAACAACTCAAACTTTGGTATTTCTTTTGTATGGCACATTTTTCCAGCACGCTTTAAAACACTGGAGTCATTGAACAAGGCTGTAATTGTCTGGAAGGAGGTCTCTATTCACAAGCCATTGAAGTTGGATAGACTTCTGCCTGTCCGCAGGTGTCTTCATCGCTGGCTGGATCGTGTTTCTGCTGCAGTCAGCAGGGAGAGTTTTCTGCACTGGGAGGTTTCTACCTTGTGCCTGTGGTGAGCTCCCTGCTGCCACGTCTTATCTGTGCCCACTGCCATTAGAAACGGGTGAAAGATCCCGTTAAAATGGACAGAGGTCAAATCTCTGCCATGCAGTCTTGAATGAAGTTCTCAATCTTCATAAACAATACTCATTTGTGAAAATTAATTTAAAAAAAAAAAAATCATGGCAGTGGTTGAAACAGTGTGAAAGCAAATGAGTGGTTTTTAACGTATTATCCTTTGTTCTTCCTGCTGAGGTCCCTATTAGTTTTTGCTACTTGTTCTTGGGTGTTCTACTAATCATGATGTAATGTTTTCCAGTATTGGACACTTATAAAGGCTAGAATTTGGCACACTCTGACTGAGGAACAGCTTGTATATACACTAATGCCCAGTGCGGTTAATTACTGTTGAGTACGAAATGAAGAATTGACACTTTCTAAGTATGGTGGATCGTTTCTGTTCTCATTTACTGAAATATTGAGCTGGAGCAGCACAGATAAAATCTGGACCAGCTGAGGTATTTCAGATTTAAAAAGGCAGCTGGACTCTGGACATATATGTCTTCTGATTAGTTGCAGAAATTTTCTTTTTCAACACCTAATCCTTTCCTCTCCTACAGAAAATGAGATAAATTATGTCAAAGTGTTTTGGATCTGTTGCTTTCCTATCGGGCTAGACAAAAATTTCTTGCAGCTTAAAAAAGCTCTAGAAAGAAAATATTGCATGCAGTGGGACCTTCATCCTCTTTCTGTGAATTGCCAAGGTAGTCAGATCGTCTTGCCTGCTCTTGAAACAAGGTCTGCACCTCTTTTTCTGATTCAGACTTCATTAAAAGGCTTGAATCCTTTCTTTAGTCTTGAAGCAAATGTACAATATTCTCCTTTGTAGTGATTTTCAGGGAATGTAATTCCAAGAGTTTTTTCCCAGCTCACAGATAAATTAGTTTTAGTGGTGACAGCAATTCCATTTTTCCAGGAAGAAGATTCTTACTGTAAATTGAGGCTAGAGAATTGTATTATTCATTTGAAAGATGTTTCCAGAATGTCTTTTAGGCTCTTCTGGGTAGTGACAGTCTTAGACAGAAATAAAATCTGCTTTGCTGTAGATTTATTAGTACCAATACTTTCTGCAGCTTCTCTCAGAATTCTTTGTTTTTCGTAATCTTCTGTGGTAGGGGAATTTTAGTTGTTTTGTGGGCTCTCAATGTGCTATTGATAAAGTCAACTCAGAGAAGATAGTCCTCAGAGAAGGATTAAGTGCCGTTTGCCCATTTATTACAATGAGTAAACTGAGTCAGAGAGACTCTAATTTTCCTAAAGCCACATAGCAACTTAGTGTTGTAATTAACTCTGATTCAGCAGCACATAGTAATCAGTTTCCATGGTGCCTGAGGCCCAAGAAGCCAATAATTCAGCCATGTTCAGTACAGAAATGAGAGCTGAGACAAAGTCATGAGAAATTTCATGTGCCAGTGAGAGAGACTGAAAATGTCTCGCTCTCATTTTAACATTTATCTTTATTAAATTTTTACAAGAACATTCAAAATAATCTGAGTAATTACAGTAGACGTGATGGGACTGTTTTACACAGTGTTCAACTGTGACAAAAACCTTCAGAAAAACAGATGCCGTGGTTTCTGCTCTGCTTCTCGCTGGGCTTCACTGCAAGGGGTTTAATATTTTAGTGATACAGGGATGAAGGGTTCATATGAAACAGAAATAACTGGTGTTTGTGACGTGTCTGTAAAATAGCCGATTCTTCAAGGACGCAGAAAAAGTATTTGTGATCTTAGAAATATAAAAAATGGCATCTTCCAGCTTCGCTGGGGTAAGGTGGTAAACGCAGATGGCCAAACGCAGGCCGTGCTGCAGAGGGGTGGCAGGGGATTAATGTCAGTGCTGCACGGCTCACATCCTCAAGTGCTGCCCCCACCACATGGGGCCAAAATAAAACCTGCATGAGCTTCCCTCGGCATGTTCCCAGCTCTTCACCGAGACATTTGGGGGCTCGGGATTTCAAATGGAGAAGGACAGGCTGTTTGGCAGGTGCGGCAAGGATGAAGCAGAAACCCTCTCTGCCAGGCCTTGGGTGAGGGCTTCTCATGCTGCCTGCACTGCTGTGCTGGGGGAATGAGCTCGCAGAGAGGCAGGGGGTTGGCCAGGTCCTTCTGCTCTTCTTGGGATATGTTTCTCTTCTGATTCAGCCGAGGAAAAGGACGTCTCTGTTTCCTTGTGGTTGCACAAGTTTTAAAATGCAAAGCTGCTTCTCTGCTCTCCGGGGAGTGCTGGGGACAGAACCTTAAGAAATAGAGCTTTGTCTCCCATTTGTGTAACACAGCTCTGCTGTGGTGCTGGAAAAAAGGATAATTACTGTGTGTCTGAGTTCTTCTCACAGTACGATGGCAGTATGTCCTGCCTGACAAAATACTGAAGGTTTCAGCAGCATTTGGGAGACTGAACTGTAATGACACATGAATGGGAGAGCCTGGTGCCAGGAGTGGGCAGATCAAATCCAATCAACTCTGTGGAAAAGTTCACACTAATAAGCTGGGTTTGTTTTTTTAATGCCTTGGTTAGGCTTAATTGAGGCTGCACCAATTTCAATACAAGCACACCAGAGAGAAATTAAGATTGCTACTATTATTTATACGGTACTTAAAACGTGAATGGAGCTTGAGCTTTCACAGTCCTTTACCTGCTGGCCTGTCACCTCCCAGTTGGGCATGGGAGATGGGCATGAACCTTGTGATCAACGTAGGGTGTAAGAGAGAGAGGTGGGCAATGATGAACAAGGGTTAGAAAGATGTGACCAGCCTATTTGTTCTTCACACAAGAGCAAGATTTCCCAAACAGATACGCAGCCGTAGACAAATTGATCAAACCATCCTGGTGCGGTTTTCATGAGAGATCTGTTCCCTTTTAACATAAAAGAAACATGTAGTTCTTGGTTCAGTGAGCAGTGAGGTTCTTTTGAAAAAAAGGTATGGAATGTTTTCCTTGTTGAAATCTAAATAAACCTTTCAAACAGCTTTGACATAAGAACATGAGAAACGCTGTAATGGGTCTGTTGTGCATCTCCTGCAGCGTTCTGTCTCTCATGGGCGCAGCAGTTTGAGGAGAGTACACAAGCCTGGCCACCACTTGTCTCCAGCTCTCCCAGCACCCACTATCATCCATTTAGGGATGTCATATCCAGTTTGTATCTATTGCATGGGAATTTGTCTGATGGCTTTTATAATATCTTGACTTCAAAACATCCTGTGGCAAAAACATCCCAGAAGCTCATACTTTGGAAGAAGTAATTTTTTTTTTATCTGTATTAAGCTCATCTTCTAATGTCAGTAGCTGTCCCTCTACTGCTGAGAGATTTAGTATGTGACAAACTCTGTATTCATTGCCTCCATCATTTTGTAAACCTCAATCATACCAACCCTATAAGTTCTCTTTTCTCCAGACTGAAGAGTCCTAGTCTTTATAGTATCTTCTTCTAAAGTAGTTGCTCCATCTCCCTGAACATTTTGGTAGTCCTTTTCTATGCCTTTTCTAACCCCATTGTATTCATCCTTAGGCAAGCAGATCATCATCAGGTATCTGGCAAGTACAGCGTCAGGCTTCCCAAAGTCCTTTCTTAATTCTAATGTAATGGTATATCTTAAGTGAGAACAGCAAAGTCTCAAGGCAAGGTGGAAAAACCCAACAGTTGATGCTCTTATGTGCAGCATATGGCTGAAGCATCAAGATGCTTTATTTTGATGTGGCCATCATAAAAAAAATGAGGCTAGACAAACTGAGTGTCCAGTGTTCCAGTAGGAACAGTGCATTTTGATGTGGCCATCATAAAAAAAATTAGGCTAGAGAAACTATCTGAGTGTCCAGTGTTCCAGTAGGAACAGTGTATGTAAAGTCTGAAAGGGTTGGAAGCTGTTGTAAATTCAGTGGAGAAGGGAATGACTTCTGACAGGCTTTTGCAAGCAAGGAAAGCTGGCTGTGATAGGGTAGCGTTCAATACTAATACACAAAAGTTAGAGCTGTTACAGACCAATGTCACAGGCCGGCATCTGCCCTCTTCCTTTAGAAACTTATCAATAGGTATAGCATTGTTATTCCTCCAAAATAAAATATAAATAGTGTTTTTTAAACCAAGGCAAAAAAAACCCACCCCAGAAACCTTGTCTGAATTCATGTATTTCCTGAGATGTTTTTCACATCTTGATTGCAGTCATGTATCAGCTTTCCAGTAGATGACCTGGCAGAGGGCCACTGCTAGTGGGACCTTCGGTAGAAAGAGTAGAGAGATCTCTTGAACTTCTTGTGTTTGTGCAGATCCCTTGAGTATTGAGCCTTTCAAGTGTCTCTATTCCACCCTACTGTGTGTGTATTTGAAAAGCACGACCAAACTTTTTGATGTATTGGCCAATTTTACAAATACCTTGTTCTAATCAGCAGACTATAATGTTCAGAGAAATATGTCTATGTCTTGAAGAGCCAATAAAATTCAGTTGATAACAGCGAAGGTTGTTCAAGCTAGTGAAGTTCAGTTGGAACTAATGTATATTTTAGGGCAATCTTTAAGAAGGGAACTTTAGTGCACGATGGTATCTCAAACAGGATTTGATGTGTTCTGTACAGAAATTTAAACTCTGCTCCCACAATAAAAATGTATTATTTCCCCCCTTAGGTTTTGGTGATGGGCAGTAACGAGGATGGTGTACTGTTGCAGGGTTTAACTGAGCAGCAGTAATGGGTATGGTGTACTGTTGCAGGGTTTAACTGAGCACTTGGTAAATGCGGTCAAATGAGTGCTGACTCCATGTGGTCTCATGCTGACTGTGTGTGGCCTTCTGCTTACCTTTGGTCTGGATTAATTCTTTTCCTTGTAACTAGCATTAGAGATTAAAGCATGTTAGAGTAATGATGGAACCAGCTGTTTCCTTAAAACAGTCAAAAGAAAGAGTTAGCTAAAATCCTGAAACTGAAATGATTCCAAGATACCCACCAGTTCCATTGATCAGAACATCCCTGCCAAATTCTCTTTTAAGTAATGAGTATAGCTGACCATCAATAAAGAACATTAAGTGATGTGATGGGTCTGAAGACCACAGACCTCCTCTAAATGGTGCCACATGGAGGGTGATGGAGCAGGAGGCATGGATTCAGATGACATGAGTCTTACTAACCTTGTTGCTTTTGATTTTTCCCTAACAGGGTCGAGACTGCAGTGTGCCCATTAATTCTTGCATTCAAAATCCATGTCAGAATGGAGGGACCTGCCACCTCACCGAGGCAAATAAAGATGGATTCAGGTACTAACACAAAGTTCATTTTAAATGAGATGATAAAATTAAATGTGTTTCTACTTTGCATTAACGAACTATAATGGCTACTTATAAAAGCTGCTGCATGTGATGCTTGTATTTGCCCAACAAAAAAATTAATCTGGTTTCATTGGTGACAGATTGTTTCCTCTGAAAGCGGCTGCCTTAACTTTCTCATACTGGAATATACTCTTAAGAGCTATTTTGAGTGGTCTCCCTGATCTGCATTGTGTTATCTGTATAGTAATTTTCCTTGGGGCATTTCAAACTCACATATACCCTTTTTTGTATTTGTAAAGTAAGCGTCTGTTGCTTGACAACCAGATGCAAGATGTTTTCATACTGCAGAATCTCGCAGACAAACAGGCTTTAAAGAAACAATTAAAAAACATGGAGAAATTGCCACACCTTGAGCATTGAGCCTGCAAGAGAATAACCTTTACAGCTGAACGTTATGGATTTCAGTTTTCCCACATAAGGAAGATGTAGCATAGGTGGAAATACTCCAAGAGAAGTCCAGAAATTTCCATGAGGTGACTGGGAGATTTGTGCTGCTACAGGTGCTACTTTACAGCTAAGAAAATACAGGTTTGAGGCTTTAGTCACTAGTTGTCATTGAAGTTGATAGAAATATTTTTTTAGAAAAGAATTGCTGAAATTATTATAGATTTGGTCCTTGGTATTTATGCTATTGCTTGCACAAAATATGTACAAAAGTGCAGCAAGCTGTTGTTTCAATTGCAGATACAAAAACCTCACTTCTAAAAGCTTTTATACGTTACTGAGGCTGCTGCTTTGTCTTCTCCTATATATAGCTTGCTGTTGGTGACAGCTGGAGGGAGACACTGAATTGCGAGGTTTATAAATGGTGTAAGCAGGGAGTCAAACTAGAACATTTTTTCAGTGTGATTCCAGTTTGGTTTCAGCTGTGATTAAGACTCTTCCAACTGAGGTTAACTGTTCGTGAACCAAGTCAGCAAACCCATGTCATCTCATGTCAGAAAATAGGATTTTTTTCTTTCCAGGTGAAAGTTTTGGGTGAGTGACAGGATTTTAGGTGCAGTGGGAGGTTAGTACCCCACTCCTGTTGCCCTACTAATGGTAGGATGCCTTTTGTATTTCCAGCAAAGCATTGTGGCTTCTTTTTGACTCCTTAGATCCCTCATTTCATTGGTAATGAGGCTCCGAAGAACTTCCATTTTGCCCTGTGGCTGGGATGAGTGGGGAAGCAGAAAGTGGAAGAAACGCCCCAAAGCTTCTGTCTGTCTCTGTGCCTGCCTACCCTCAAGAATTCTCCTCTTAGAGAAAGAAACCCAGCACATGCTGGACAGAGAAGGATGTTGATGATATTACAGTGGAAGAGGGCAGGTTGATGGGGATGTAGGGACACTGTCAGGTGGTCTTTGGTTTGCATTCCCTTCTGGTCACCCTCTTATACAGCTTTTTCCAGCTTGTGCCAGAGCAAAATTGTACCATATTAGAATATCTGTTTTCTGTCACTCAGTACTTATTTTTTAAAAATGTAGCTGATGTTAAAAATGTGCCAGTAAAACATTTTATAATATCCATAATACTGGAATGAAAGGCTTCGATTTATATTTTGGATCAGATTTTTCTTTAGCATTTCGCTTTTGTTCTATGGTAGAAAGTAAAAAGTTTTAAATGACCAGAAATAAAAGCTACTGCTGAATTTTTCTCATGAAGAATTTTACAATTTCAGAGGCTTTGCTTCAGTTCCAAATGAACATAGTTTTTGAGATCCTTTACAAAACTGCAGGGGTGGTTTTGTTGCTTGACAACATATGAGGCTTTTTAGGGAAGATTTCTGCTTTATAGTTATTTATATAGTTTCAGTTGGTCTAATAAAAGACACATAAAACCATATCTCATCAAAATCTTGCTTCATAAAATTGAATGTTCAGCTTATGAATTGCTCTATTTTCTCTCCATGTTTTTAATTCAGTCAGTCCATGGCCTCAGCTACTCTGGAGAACCGGAGCGTGGGGCTTTAGCATGTCTCGGAGAAATGTGGGGTGGGGATGGAACAGCCAGTGAAGAGGAAGATAAAGAAACATTTAGAAATTTAATTTGGTTGGCCTGGGTTTTCTTGATGGGAAATCTCCTCTCCAGTGGATGGCAGCAGTCAGAGTTACGTGCATATAAATTGTATTCATCAAGATGGAAAACGTTGCCTTAGATTATATGCTGTGAGGAAGTGGATGTCAAAAACATTTTCATGAGAGGCCTCCTTGGATTTTTCTGTTGTGTGGCCTGTAAAAGAAATTATATCTTCTGTATATTCTCTTCCCTAGGGAAATATATTCATACACAAGCTCTGCTGCCAAACTTGTCAAATCTTTACTCTTGTAAAAAGGAAACTTAAGCCAAAGCTCTCTCCCTATGAAATGCCAAGCAGTTTAACTCTCAAGTTTCTGTAGCCTTAGACAAGAAAATTACCTTTTAAATAATGCTAAGGTGGTGATGTTCCCCAGGCAAAGGCAGGAAATTCATAGTTATGACTGAGATTCCAGCTTGACTCGCCCGCTGTGCCTGGTGCCCACAACGGCTCGCAGCAGCGGGGGACTGAGCCGCTCAGATTTGTTGTAATAGCAAGTCCTGGTGGGGCAGCTGAAGGGCAAAGGTTCAGCTGGAGTTCTTCAGTCCTCCTTGGCATCTTTTATTCTTGCCCTTTTTTCAATTCTGAGTAATTTTCACATTCTCTTTTTTCAGGTAGGGATGACTTTTGTATTGAAGAATAGTTAAGTGGCGTTGTGCGGCCCAGGGGATTAGAAACATTAAATTCTTCCTCCCTTTGAATGGCTCATTCTAATCTAATCTATGTCTTCTTTGACAAAACGTTGCCGCAAATGCGCTTATTGAGACTGATAGAATAAAATGGTCAATCAGACACGTCCTGGTCATTTAGCATGTCTGTAAGTGAGACTTTGACAAAGGAGGCAGAGCTGTCAGCCCTGCTGCAGTTAGCCATGGGCACCCAGCTGATCTTTGATAACCTATGGTGTTGGGAAACAAAGTCCCTGGGTTATTTTAACTTTTTTTCCATTAAAAAAACCTACTGGTTTCCAGAGCATTTTCTTTAGCATTTTCAACAAACTTTAAGTTCCCTCATAAATGTAAAATCCTGGAACTCATTAACTCCCTAGTGTTAATTCTGCCTAGTTCAAGGGAAAACGTTGCACTTCCAGACTTACAGGCTACTCCATTGGGATGTAGCTGTAAAAACCTCCTTTACCAAAAACCTGAAAGAATTACTATCTCAATGTAAAAGCTGATTTTTTTGAAATGTGATACACTGCATGTTTGCCTATGTTAATAAGCAGATGCTAAACTCTTTCATTAGAATTTTGGGGAAAATAATTTGAATGTAATAAACTTATAAAATGACCAGTATATTTCGGCTCCAAACGTTTACCCCCAAAATGCTGTCATTAAGTTCTATGTTCCCTTGCACCTTTATGAGGACAGTGATGATTTGGGGATTTATTTGGATCTTTATTTTTAGGAAAGCACAACACTAACAGAAAATCCCTAAACTGGAGGAATAGGGAATTTCGACCTTTGTGCAATCACGGCGTCATAGAAAATAACTCTTGCCTGCATGGCTCCATTGTTTCTGAGGTCCAGATGAAATACTATCTCCCACTGCTTCGCTATTTAGTCAGTACAAAGTTTTCATCGTTGTCTCTGGAATTAATTTTCTCTCTCGGTCAGCTGGAACCCAAGTTTGATGACCTTCCAGTCACTCTGCAAACTTCATTTTTCTTCTAAGCTTTTTCTGGGAAAATACATACAAACAGTCCCAAACTGCAACTCTTTCAACAAATGGTTCAATCCGGGTCCCAAGTTGTAT
>NW_015090893.1:2437136-2487508 GCF_001431845.1 Calidris pugnax
TTTAAACTCAGCTCCCACAATACAAATGGATTATTTCCCCCCTTAGGTTTGGGGCATTAATGGGTATGGTGTGCTGTTGCAGGGTTTAACTGAGCACTTGGTAAATGCGGTCAAATGAGTGCTGACTCCATGTGGTCTCATGCTGACTGTGTGTGGCCTTCTGCTTACCTTTGGTCTGGATTAATTCTTTTCCTTGTAACTAGCATTAGAGATTAAAGCATGTTAGAGTAATGATGGAACCAGCTGTTTCCTTAAAACAGTCAAAAGAAAGAGTTAACTAAAATCCTGAAACTGAAATGATTCCAAGATACCCAGCAGTTCCATCGATCAGAACATCCCTGCCAAATTCTCTTTTAAGTAATGAGTATAGCTGACCATCAATAAAGAACATTAAGTGATGCGATGGGTCTGAAGACCACAGACCTCCTCTAAATGGTGCCACATGGAGGGTGATGGAGCAGGAGGCATGGATTCAGATGACATGAGTCTTACTAACCTTGTTGCTTTTGATTTTTCCCTAACAGGGTCGAGACTGCAGTGTGCCCATTAATTCTTGCATTCAAAATCCATGTCAGAATGGAGGGACCTGCCACCTCACCGAGGCAAATAAAGATGGATTCAGGTAGTAACACCAAGTTCATTTAAAATGAGATGATAAAATTAAATGTGTTTCTACTTTGCATTAATGAACTATAATGGCTACTTATAAAAGCTGCTGCATGTGATGCTTGTATTTGCCCAACAAAAAAATTAATCTGGTTTCATTGGTGACAGATTGTTTCCTCTGAAAGCGGCTGCCTTAACTTTCTCATACTGGAATATACTCTTAAGAGCTATTTTGAGTGGTCTCCCTGATCTGCATTGTGTTATCTGTATAGTAATTTTCCTTGGGGCATTTCAAACTCACATATACCCTTTTATGTATTTGTAAAGTAAGCGTCTGTTGCTTGACAACCAGATGCAAGATGTTTTCATACTGCAGAATCTCGCAGACAAACAGGCTTTAAAGAAACAATTAAAAAACATGGAGAAATTGCCACACCTTGAGCATTGAGCCTGCAAGAGAATAACCTTTACAGCTGAACGTTATGGATTTCAGTTTTCCCACATAAGGAAGATGTAGCATAGGTGGAAATACTCCAAGAGAAGTCCAGAAATTTCCATGAGGTGACTGGGAGATTTGTGCTGCTACAGGTGCTACTTTACAGCTAAGAAAATACAGGTTTGAGGCTTTAGTCACTAGTTGTCATTGAAGTTGATAGAAATATTTTTTTAGAAAAGAATTGCTGAAATTATTATAGATTTGGTCCTTGGTATTTATGCTATTGCTTGCACAAAATATGTACAAAAGTGCAGCAAGCTGTTGTTTCAATTGCAGATACAAAAACCTCACTTCTAAAAGCTTTTATACGTTACTGAGGCTGCTGCTTTGTCTTCTCCTATATATAGCTTGCTGTTGGTGACAGCTGGAGGGAGACACTGAATTGCGAGGTTTATAAATGGTGTAAGCAGGGAGTCAAACTAGAACATTTTTTCAGTGTGATTCCAGTTTGGTTTCAGCTGTGATTAAGACTCTTCCAACTGAGGTTAACTGTTCGTTAGCCAAGTCAGCAAACCCATGTCATCTCGTGTCAGAAAATAGTATTTTTTTCTTTCCAGGTGAAAGTTTTGGGTGAGTGACAGGATTTTAGGTGCAGTGGGAGGTTAGTACCCCACTCCTGTTCCCCAACTAATGATAGGATGCCTTTTGTATTTCCAGCAAAGCGTTGTGGCTTCTTTTTGACTCCTTAGATCCCTCATTTCATTGGTAATGAGGCTCCGAAGAACTTCCATTTTGCCCTGTGGCTGGGATGAGTGGGGAAGCAGAAAGTGGAAGAAACGCCCCAAAGCTTCTGTCTGTCTCTGTGCCTGCCTACCCTCAAGAATTCTCCTCTTAGAGAAAGAAACCCAGCACATGCTGGACAGAGAAGGATGTTGATGATATTACAGTGGAAGAGGGCAGGTTGATGGGGATGTAGGGACACTGTCAGGTGGTCTTTGGTTTGCATTCCCTTCTGGTCACCCTCTTATACAGCTTTTTCCAGCTTGTGCCAGAGCAAAATTGTACCATATTAGAATGTCTGTTTTCTGTCACTCAGTACTTATTTTTTAAAAATGTAGCTGATGTTAAAAATGTGCCAGTAAAACATTTTATAATATCCATAATACTGGAATGAAAGGCTTCGATTTATATTTTGGATCAGATTTTTCTTTAGCATTTCGCTTTTGTTCTATGGTAGAAAGTAAAAAGTTTTAAATGACCAGAAATAAAAGCTACTGCTGAATTTTTCTCATGAAGAATTTTACAATTTCAGAGGCTTTGCTTCAGTTCCAAATGAACATAGTTTTTGAGATCCTTTACAAAACTGCAGGGGTGGTTTTGTTGCTTGACAACATATGAGGCTTTTTAGGGAAGATTTCTGCTTTATAGTTATTTATATAGTTTCAGTTGGTCTAATAAAAGACACATAAAACCATATCTCATCAAAATCTTGCTTCATAAAATTGAATGTTCAGCTTATGAATTGCTCTATTTTCTCTCCATGTTTTTAATTCAGTCAGTCCATGGCCTCAGCTACTCTGGAGAACCGGAGCGTGGGGCTTTAGCATGTCTCGGAGAAATGTGGGGTGGGGATGGAACAGCCAGTGAAGAGGAAGATAAAGAAACATTTAGAAATTTAATTTGGTTGGCCTGGGTTTTCTTGATGGGAAATCTCCTCTCCAGTGGATGGCAGCAGTCAGAGTTACGTGCATATAAATTGTATTCATCAAGATGGAAAACGTTGCCTTAGATTATATGCTGTGAGGAAGTGGATGTCAAAAACATTTTCATGAGAGGCCTCCTTGGATTTTTCTGTTGTGTGGCCTGTAAAAGAAATTATATCTTCTGTATATTCTCTTCCCTAGGGAAATATATTCATACACAAGCTCTGCTGCCAAACTTGTCAAATCTTTACTCTTGTAAAAAGGAAACTTAAGCCAAAGCTCTCTCCCTATGAAATGCCAAGCAGTTTAACTCTCAAGTTTCTGTAGCCTTAGACAAGAAAATTACCTTTTAAATAATGCTAAGGTGGTGATGTTCCCCAGGCAAAGGCAGGAAATTCATAGTTATGACTGAGATTCCAGCTTGACTCGCCCGCTGTGCCTGGTGCCCACAACGGCTCGCAGCAGCGGGGGACTGAGCCGCTCAGATTTGTTGTAATAGCAAGTCCTGGTGGGGCAGCTGAAGGGCAAAGGTTCAGCTGGAGTTCTTCAGTCCTCCTTGGCATCTTTTATTCTTGCCCTTTTTTCAATTCTGAGTAATTTTCACATTCTCTTTTTTCAGGTAGGGATGACTTTTGTATTGAAGAATAGTTAAGTGGCGTTGTGCGGCCCAGGGGATTAGAAACATTAAATTCTTCCTCCCTTTGAATGGCTCATTCTAATCTAATCTATGTCTTCTTTGACAAAACGTTGCCGCAAATGCGCTTATTGAGACTGATAGAATAAAATGGTCAATCAGACACGTCCTGGTCATTTAGCATGTCTGTAAGTGAGACTTTGACAAAGGAGGCAGAGCTGTCAGCCCTGCTGCAGTTAGCCATGGGCACCCAGCTGATCTTTGATAACCTATGGTGTTGGGAAACAAAGTCCCTGGGTTATTTTAACTTTTTTTCCATTAAAAAAACCCACTGTTTTCCAGAGCATTTTCTTTAGCATTTTCAACAAACTTTAAGTTCCCTCATAAATGTAAAATCCTGGAACTCATTAACTCCCTAGTGTTAATTCTGCCTAGTTCAAGGGAAAACGTTGCACTTCCAGACTTACAGGCTACTCCATTGGGATGTAGCTGTAAAAACCTCCTTTACCAAAAACCTGAAAGAATTACTATCTCAATGTAAAAGCTGATTTTTTTGAAATGTGATACACTGCATGTTTGCCTATGTTAATAAGCAGATGCTAAACTCTTTCATTAGAATTTTGGGGAAAATAATTTGAATGTAATAAACTTATAAAATGACCAGTATATTTCGGCTCCAAACGTTTACCCCCAAAATGCTGTCATTAAGTTCTATGTTCCCTTGCACCTTTATGAGGACAGTGATGATTTGGGGATTTATTTGGATCTTTATTTTTAGGAAAGCACAACACTAACAGAAAATCCCTAAACTGGAGGAATAGGGAATTTCGACCTTTGTGCAATCACGGCGTCATAGAAAATAACTCTTGCCTGCATGGCTCCATTGTTTCTGAGGTCCAGATGAAATACTATCTCCCACTGCTTCGCTATTTAGTCAGTACAAAGTTTTCATCGTTGTCTCTGGAATTAATTTTCTCTCTCGGTCAGCTGGAACCCAAGTTTGATGACCTTCCAGTCACTCTGCAAACTTCATTTTTCTTCTAAGCTTTTTCTGGGAAAATACATACAAACAGTCCCAAACTGCAACTCTTTCAACAAATGGTTCAATCCGGGTCCCAAGTTGTATGTTTTATCATTTAATTTCGGTCCTCGTATTTAGCACATTTGAATGCAAATCAAAATAAAGAATCATACGTAAGCAATAATGTAAAGACTCCCTATAATACATAGAGACCAGTAGCCAAATGTCATCAATTATGCTGACATTTCCTTCAGTATGGAATGTGTCCTAATACTAAGCAATTGTATGTTAACAATCCCATATGTATTGTTACTAATGGTAACTCTACTGAGTTGAACCATTACTGTGATAGTATTTAATAATGTCATTTTTAATTGCATACATCCAAGCTGTCCCAATCCTTTTGTGGAAGGAAAATGGTGTTATTTTCACATAAAAATAACCAGCACAAAGCCACTCTTGTTGCTTTTCTTTAAATGGAGAGAAAAAATTGTGCTCCTAAACTGAGACCTTGGATGCCAAGTTGCAGCCTGGAACATATTTTTATGGCTGAGTTATAAGCCCCTGAAAATGGGGTTTTGTAATCAAAAAGGGAGACATGATGAATGTGCCACTGTATTTAATTAGATGTCTTTAACCCCCTCCCTGACACTTGCATTGCCACAAAAGATCGTGTCCCAGCTCTTCTTTCTTATCTGCCTCCTGTGATCCCCTGGATCATTGCAGGGTCAGCAAGAGGACATATTTTATTAGCAATAATGAGCTTGAGACAGGAAAAGAAACTATTTCTTATTGATTTATTGTGTCCTAAATTGGATTTATTTGAGCAGTTTGGTTTTGGTTATTCATGGTGAAGGTTTTCTAACTCTCATGACCTGGGAATGGTCCCTGCAGAACTGAGTGAAGATGACTGTTAGTATGTGATCTAGATGCCTGTTCTGTACCCACCTAGAAGATCATACTGTTGTCATAGCTCAAGACACATTCCCTACCCCTTTTCCTTCCTCTTTGCTATTTCCTTAGTTTCTGAGGTTGCCCATGTCATTAAGAATGTAACCTTATCCTCAGGGTCCAACCTAGGACCTACTGAAGGTGGATACAAAGCTCTGCACCATCCCTCCCTTGAGAGTCTCTGCACTCTGCTCAGTCTGTGGCACACAAGAGCTGGAGAAGCAGATGTCATGCTGAGAGCAACTGGCCTAAAAGTGCTGCAGTTTTCTTCACAGGTTCTGAAGATCTCTTATTTCTTCAAGGCATTCTCTGTCTCAACCCCATGAGACTATATACAGGAGGAAAACCACCCCATGTCCACTTTGTCCATCTGAGCTGAAAAAAAGTAGCCTGCAGCTACCTCTGTATTGGAAATTCTCTTGGTTTCAGAAAGCAGTGGATGGCAATTAGTGTGACTGCTCTGGTGCTCTCTGGTTTTCGTCCTCATCAATCAGTAGAGCTTTACAGTTGTTCAGTTCCTTTTTCTGCCACCAGCACTTGCATGGGAAAGGAAATGAACAGCTGAGTGAATGTGTAGCTTGGACTGGAATTTGAGAAAACACAACTTCCCTTCCACACACACGCTTTCTGTGACTAGTGAACGGCAATACTGACAACTCCAAATATCATTGCTGGCTTCTTAGAAGCCACTGAAATGACTGGAGTACTTAACACATGTTTTTAGACTCTCTTTTAGGAAACTGTGGCGTCCACATCTTCATCACTTACAGCTAGTTTAAAATATAAAGGTTCTCTTAGCAGCCATAACTTCTAGATCCAGAGAGGAAACTGAGATTGAAAAAAAAAAAAAATTGAAGTCATTCTTCAGCTACTGAGTTTCTTTCACTCCCTCTAGGGACCATATATCACAGTCTTGTGAGAAAAAATATTTAGTGCAATTATTCTTCAATAGTGTCCACATCCTCACGGAACAATTCCTAGCTCTGCCATTGTTTGTTTGTGTTTTCGTTGAATTATCTAGACATCATCAGCTCTTCTACAAATAGATGCTGGAGGAGCTGTAGAAGTACTGGAACCTTACTGCACTTGTAAAAGCAGTCATTTCCAAACATTTCTTGTTTGGACAAGTGACAAAGTGGTAATGAGAAGAAAATGTTCATGTCTATAAACTCAATTCAAGCCGTTGTTCTTTAAAGACAGTGAGCTATCTACAAGCTGCCAAGTCACCATATCATTGTGCAGTCCTCAGTAGGCAAGTGTCCACATACTCACAAAATCCTTAGCAGAGAAGCTAAGGATTTGAATATTGCGATGAGTGTTTACTCTTCTGCCCTGGAGTTGCTTACTTCAATTCAGGGCTAGGGTTATCCACAAAGCAAGCAAAGGGAAGCACAACAGAGGCTGTCTCCTGCTGGTGCTTTTACGTCTCATGTAAATAATTACATGACCCCATGAACCATCAGACTGCATCCCTCACCCAACACATAGGGTTAAAGTGCTCTGTACTTCCCAACAGCAGTGAACTTGGCTCCAGCAACTCACTTTTATATGTTTTTATTTCAGTTTTATACCTCAAACCTCCTGCCCCTTCAGATCCATGCTAACTTGTATTCATTTTTTTCTTTCTCCAAAGCTGTTCTTGTGTCCTTGGGTATGAGGGGGAGAGGTGTGAAATAAACCCAGACGACTGCGAAGATAACGACTGCGAGAATAACTCGACATGTGTGGATGGGATCAACAACTATGTCTGTCTCTGCCCTCCTAATTACACAGGTAAGAAAGGGCCACAAACAAAGAAGAACAGGGATCCATGAGAAGTCCCTTCAGTGCCTGAAGGGGAGGCTCCAAATGCACGTTTATTTTGTCCATGAGTGTATAATTAACCAAGAATCTGGTCCCATTTTAAAGCAACCTGGGTGTCTTACTGGAAAGGTGTTAGTTCTACCAGTACTGCAGTACACGTGCTCACAAACACGGCCATTTTTCTGAGTCAAAATACTGATGCTTCATTGTAAAAAACACTTAAAAAATTTTAAGGTGTCAGAGAAATTTGTACTTCTGCACGCACATTCTGTAAATGTATTTCAGAAATATTCCCAGTACTGAGCTGAGTCTGATATACATCTGTTCTGAATCTTGGAAAATAAAAATAGTTCCTGTTTAAATTATGGTAGGAAAATAGCTTTTGGGGCATGGCTTTCACCTGAGACCTCAGAGGTCCACATTTATTAAATAAAATGAGCCTGACAATGTGCTGTTGAAGTTCATTATCTCCATTTCACAAGTGGAGAGGCAAAGGCTGTGTAAGATACTGCAGGCTCCGTTGTTGTCTTCAGAGTGGATCCGTGGCAGTTAGCCCGCCTCGGCAGATGTGCAGTCACCTGCTAAGTCCGTGGTGACAGAAGCTGGTAACTGAGTTAGATGTGGAATTAATATCTCCAGCGCCCTTCCTGCATTTCAGATAAATTCCTTCCTAAGCCTGCTGCAAGAGCAGAAACCCTCCTTACTGGAATCTAAAAATGCTTTTTCTCAAGTCATTACTGGAGCATAGCCTTGACTCATTCAAACTGCGTGAGCACGACCTTCCTGGCTCAGCGTGGAGTGGTAAGGAAACACCTGCAATAGTTCCTACTTCCATCCTTTGAAATGGGTTTATTACCTCCTAAGCATGGAGAAGTAATGAAGGGCTTCTTGTACACTGGAATATATTACATGTCAGGGGATTTAATGAGGATCAAGCTTGAGTGGCTGAGTAAGGCAGGAGGAAAGCTTCTAGAATTTCCAAACTCTTAAAATACTTTTGTGGCTGACACAAAGGAGGCCCATGTAAATCTTTAGCTGAGAAAAGCCTTATGACTTGAATGTACATTTATTGGAGTTCTAAAATGATCTTTCTGCCAAAAACTGAAAAGCTTCAGCTTAGCAGAGTAAAGAGTTTTGCTTAGAGGATGTTGAGCCCATTGTGCTTACTTGTGCGCTATTTATGTGACTGTGCTTGGGTGGTTTCAAACAGAACTTTATACGAGGAGGCGGAGTCTTTACATTTACAAGAGGAAATATATTTTCCCAGCCAAGAAAAGACATATCTAGTAAGGAACTGAACCCAGTATATATGCAAATGCGCTTTCCTTTTCGCAGGCACATTGCAGATTATCTTGGTTTTTGCAGAGAATGAAGATAGGAAAGAACAAGATTGGGATTTCTTCTCAAATGGCAGTCTGGATAGGGGCCAGAGAACTCAGATGATATGATATGATATTTGAGAATCAGTTTTGACATCATATTAATCAACTTCCAGCTTTTTTTTTTTTTAAATCTGAATATTGTCTGTGTTGTCCTTAACCTTATTGGCAGGAGTTTGTCAAATCCTACACAAGCCCCCCTCACCTCCCAGTCTTGCAATGTAGGATGCACACAATTGTGTATACCACACAATAAGTCTTTGCTATCACGGTGCAGGCATTAGCTTTGACTACAGAACTATTCAGTTGAGACAAACCGAATTTTTGAAGAAGAGCAGGAAATACTTCTGGAAAATATCATATGAATCATAAGTGAAAAAGATTGCAACAATAGGGGTGTTGCTTAAATTAGAAATCTGAAGGGTTACAATAGTTCACTTTGCTTAAAATTAGGACGAATTTAGTGAACTGTGATAAAAGAATTGCTTTAGCCTGCTTTACCTCCATTTTGGAGGGGGATATCTCATCAAACCTGATCAGTCACCTGGAAGGACTCTGCAGTGCAGCTGGCTGGGCTGAAATATCCCTCAGAGGTACACCTGGCCCTCTCAGAGCAGAAAGGAACAGCATAAAATGGCTGGAAGAATTGAAGCCATCAGCCAAACAAAAGTTACGTGCAAGCCAAGCAAATCTGAGCCATGGCTTTGAGGGTCCTCTAAGAGTTGAATCCAAACACAGGAAAGTGGACATCATCTGAAGCTGCTTGATTGAATGAACAGCAGCTGAGGAAATGCCTTGGAAGCACATAAGCACATCATGAAGAACTTTGAGAGGATTTGTGTGTCTGACCTTAAAAGAGAGGCATCTATGGACCAAAGAGTTTGACTGGTCTCCTGTGACATCCAGGGCATCTCTGTGTATATTGTCTTTAAATAAACCTTTTTATACTGAAGCAATCCCTGAAGCTACTATGGCAGTATCTATAAAAAACAAAAATGTAGGTGCAGATGACTTTGATATTGTGTTGAATATGCTAAGAGTAGTGAATGCTGACATTTCTGAGAGAAAGTGGGTCACTGAGGAGTCAGGAGTACTTGTTCCCATGCTCAGAATTGCGCTCTGAGCTACCTGCCTCCCTCTGAGGGGCTGACTGTGTAAACGTCCTAGCAAACTGTGTGTGCTTCAGAGTTGCCAAGTGTATGGATTTTACCTATATTTATATAAACAAAGAATGGATGATGGTGGGTGCTTCCCAGGGAAACACTTTTTCTGTAAAGTAGTCTGGGGACAGTGAGGTCTCAATATGATACTTTGCCTGAAAGACCAGTGATGCCCATAGGCAGGGTGTATCCAGTAGGACAGAAAATGTAGGTTATATCTCTTTGTGTTGTGCCCAAATGTTATATTTAGTGTTGTTCATAATTCAAGGAGCAAGTTGAGAAAAGAGAAAGAAGATTAGAGGTGAAACATGAAAAACATTAAGGGATTGAGAATACGTTCTTGAAGATCTCAAGAAAAAAATTATTTGGCTTCATAAGAGTAGGCAAACAGAGCAAGTATTTTTTTGCCCTCTTTTTTCTTCTATCCACAAACACTTGTATGGAGAATAGAAATGTCTTTAAAAGGTTCATTGGCTGGCCTTTGTGGCTGAACAAATCCAGACCATACATTTCTATCAATGTAATTGAATAAGAGTTGTTTATCCTAGGTACAAACTGGATTTCTCAGGAGATGCTGTAGTTAAAACAGAAGTTAATTCCAGAGTGGTCTGTCTTATGCTGGAGATCAGACTAGATGTTTCTGTAGTGATAATTTGTGATGTTTTGAGTAACATTCAGACTGGTGGTTATAGCTGCTCAGCTCAGCTCTTGCAGATTCCTTCTTTTCTCAACTGTGGAGCCAGGCAGGCTCCAGGAGCACTGCAACATAGATAGGCTGAGTCCCTCATCACTCTTGTGGTCTTGGATGCCATAATACTGGTAAGACTGCAATGATACTAGAGTAAACACTGCATGTGTGAAATAAATGTATGTTGTAATGCAAAGAAAAGTCTAAATACAGGCAGGAAGAAGATCCAAGAGTGTATGTGTGGTGTTCTGTAAGAAATATTTAGGATCTCCCTTGGTTCAGTTGACTAATGGTTAAATCATGATTGTAAATCTTGTGTTCCTAAATGAAATGCAAATTAGAAATGCATGTGTTGGAAATGTTGCCTATTGACAAAGTTGTAGTATCCAGGGTTTGTTTTTTTTCCATACCTTAGTATTTTCCTACTTTATCTTCTGTCTGTCTCATTTTACTTGTTGTAGCCTTTTTAGGAAACAGTATCCCAAATAATGATGCATAAATTGTGCTTTCATTGGTTGGAATCATGAAGTCCAAAGATCTTTCTTCAATTAATAACTTTTTGCAGTGTTTTTCTTTAAAAATTTTTGACAGTCTTTTCCTCCACTCAAGTGGATGAAAAATAGCCAATTTGTTAAGTGAGTGCTGAGGGAAGGAATTTCCCACACACCAGCCCCATTTCACTTACATTAAAAAAAAAAAAGCCACACCAAAACCCCACACTCACACAGTAACCTCCTTCCTACTTCCTTCCATCTAATAGCTTTGAAACAACGTGCAAATAGAAATGGATTCTATGAAACAGGTAAAAATAAGTTAAAGAAGACAAAACTGAGAGGGAGGGTAGGCAGGTAGCTGATCGCCAGAAAAAAGGTTCAAGCCCTTATCTGCAAGGTTTCCAGGTTTCCTCCCCATTCTTAAAATCAACATTTTCAGTGTTTGTTGCCTATCTTTACACAACCAAACCAATACTAATGCTGTGTAGCAGGGTTCTGATTGCTTTTATTGCCAGCTGATATCCTATTTTTCCTCTCCTCACCTGCGTAGTTTAATCCTGAAGCTAAATTCTGAACATGTATTTGCTCCAGGATAATGGTGTACCCAGAGTCCCGCCAGCCCTGGAGCCTCAGCAGTCTGTGGGCTGCTTTACAACATGGTGGGACCCCTCCATGGATTACAGCTCCTCCTTACAGTCTTGTAGGTTTTCCTCCTCTTCAAAAAGAAACCTATACAGGAACACTGAAGGAGGAAGCTACGAATTAGATCAGTCACCCTGGTTCTTTTCCTTTTTGAATTTTTCTAATTTTTGTCTTTAACATGGCCTATCTCCAGCTATCAGTATAAACCTTCTGCTGTCTCCCTGGCTTTGTAGGACATGTAGGACAAAATTAATAAAATTTTTCTCTTCCATTCCTTCTTTCTATTCTCTGTTGTCATAGACTAGAACTTCTTGAGAGCCCTCACTGTTTTGCTTAAAGCTCTAGATCCAAATATAGAACTTCCTACCTCCAAAAAGAGATCCTCTCCTCAGTCTCACTGTCCTCTGTGCTCTCCCTTGAAGAGGTGTCCAAACATAAAGGACTAAATGGGCTGTATCGAACATGTACTAGGTATTTTGAATGGCTTTATGCTTTTCCTCCTAGTTTATTTAGTTTTGTTTGTTTGCTGTGACTTTTGCTTCTTCCCATCTATTTGTTTTAACCAGAATCAGAAATGTGTAGCGCTTCCACACAAAAAAATCAGGAAATATTTCAGTTTTTGCTAAGGATCCTAAAAAGCCTCAGCAAATAGCCACACCTCTTTGTTCTGAAACCTAAACAAACAAAAAAAAAATTAGTGGCTTCTACTACTGAAAATAGGTCTTTTCTAAAATACATGGCATTCCATGGTGGGGAGAGGGGGGAGCAAGTGTTTTAAAATAGTTTGTTTCCCTGGGAAAAAGCTGCAAACAGTTTGTATCACAGAAAAAAAAGAAAAAAGTCTCTCCCTCAAAAAGAGAAGCTATTTCTGGTTTTATAGAGAAGGGTAAGATCTATTTTACCTTAGGGGACCTTGTGGTGTCCTGTGGTAGATGGTATCTGAGATTTTTGCAGTTGTGCTACTTTTAGACAGAGCACTATTCACTGGTAGTGATTATGGTCCCTTTCTCTGGCGTATCGTGTTTGGAAGAGAAGGGTAAGATCTATTTTACCTTAGGGGACCTTGTGGTGTCCTGTGGTAGATGGTATCTGAGATTTTTGCAGTTGTGCTACTTTTAGACAGAGCACTATTCACTGGTAGTGATTATGGTCCCTTTCTCTGGCGTATCTGCTTGTGGTAACGTTTCCTGGCCAAAGCCAAGCACTAAGTCAAGCCAAACAACTCTGGAAGAAAGAAGTAGTGTGGTGCCTTGTGGCTGACACTCGTCGCTAGACCTCTCCAACCCTTTCCCATCACTGACCATGGTGAGGCTGATTTGCAGCAATCCTGAGGTGGGCACCATGACAGCTGAATGGAGCTGAGGAGGATCATTGAACCATAGGTTGTTATTTGCCCCTCGCAAGTTTTTAACTACGTGTTTGATAGAGGAACAGGAAGGTTTTAGGTAGTGTGGTTCATCCTTGTGGTTCCACAAGGATATGGACTGCCCAATAAACACTGAAGGTTTAAACAAGTATTTAACTATCAGCCTCATTTAAAATTCTGGAGCTTTAGCCATAATTTCCTCGAGACAAACAGAGAAAATTGTGGTCAAAGCTTGGTGTGTTTTCTTCCTTTTATTTGAAGGAGTTCTGCCTTACATGGAAGTTTCTCAGTTTAGTTACTTGGCAAATGTGAAGTGTGTTTGCTTTCTGTGCAAAAAATAAAAAGGCACCCACATTTCCCACTTGTATGATCATGAATGAGAAGTGCTGGAAGACCTGGAAGTTTTTAGCTTTATTCAAGAGCCTAAGCCCATTTCCAGCCCTGTTTTAGTAAGAGAGACCCACATGTCATTGCTATCAGATTGGACTCTCTAATCTCATTGTACTGGGGCTGAAGGAGGAAATAGCACAGTGCTGCAGCCTGTCTGTAGTCTCAGTATGGGTGTCCTGTCATGCTGGAGCTCTCAGCTCCAGGATTTCCTCTGGTCATATTCCCATTTGTAAAATGTAATGTGTCATGTTTGGGGAACTGGATACACTGGAGAATTTCTCTTTGTTCATCAGGACCACGGTGTAGCCCTAAGAAAATGGAATCTCAGCTACTACTGTCTTAAAGGATGGGTGGAGTGACTGTCATCCTCAAATGGGATTCATGGTTCACTAAATCCAACCTCTGAAGAAACGCATCAGAGGATTAGAAGTTAACCACAAGCCCATTACTTGCCTGCTTACTGGCAGGTGGTGCATAACTGCATAGTTAATAAAGCTGGGAGAGACAAAGTCCACCTGTGGACAGTCAGTGTATTCAGCACTTTGACACCACAGTGATGGCCGTGTTAGAACTGCCGGTAGGAAATAAGTAAATCTTTCTGCATATAAAGTATTCTTCAGAAGCCTCTGTTGGTTCAAAGACCTTATTGGGTTTATATGGCAAGGTTTTGGTAGCAGGGGAGGAGGGGGACTGTAGGGTGGCTTTTGTGAGAAGAGATCAGGAGCTACTTCCCTGTCAGACCTGCCACTGCCCAAATCTGACCCCAACTGCTGATGAAAACATACGAGAGAATCAACTATGCAGACCTCAAGGTCAGCAAAGAAGAAGGGGGAAGAGGTACTCCAGGTGCTGGAGCAGAAATTTTCCTGCAGCTCATGGAGAAGACCACAGTAGAGGAGGTTGTCTCCCTGCAGCCCATGAAGGGGGCCCCATGTCAGAGCAGATATCCAGAGTGCAACCTGTGGAGAACCCCATGCCAGAGCAGGTGGATTATGGAGAAGACCACAGTGAAGGAGGTTGTCCCCCTGCATGGGCCCCATGTCAGAGCAGATATCCAAAGTGCAGCCTGTGGAGGACCCCATGCCAGAGCAGGTGGATATGCCCTCAAAGAAGCTGCAGCCCATGGAGAGCCCATGCAAGGAGCAGGCTCTTGGCAGGAGCTGCAGCCCATGGAGAAGAGCCCATGTAGGAGCAGGTTTTCTGGAAGGAACTGTGTCCCTTCATTGTGTTGCTGAAGAACCGTATCCCGTGGAAAGGGCCCATGCTGGAACAGTTCTTGAAGAACTGCAGCCTGTGGGAAGGACTCACATTGGAGAAGTTCATGGAGGACTGTATCCCATGGGAGAGAGCCCAGGCTGGAGCAGGAGAGCAGTGTGAGGAGGCAGGAGTGGCAGAGACAAAGTGTTATGAACAGACCACAACCCCCGTTGGCCATCTCCACTCAGATGGGCATGAGTCTACAGCAAAGAAGCTGCAACCCATGGAGAGCCCATGCAAGGAGCAGGCTCTTGGCAGGAGCTGCAGCCCATGGAGAAGAGCCCATGTAGGAGCAGGTTTTCTGGAAGGAACTGTGTCCCTTCATTGTGTTGCTGAAGAACCGAATCCCATGGAAAGGGCCCAGGCTGGAACAGTTCTTGAAGAACTGCAGCCTGTGGGAAGGACTCACATTGGAGAAGTTCATGGAGGACTGTATCCCATGGGAGAGAGCCCAGGCTGGAGCAGGAGAGCAGTGTGAGGAGGCAGGAGTGGCAGAGACAAAGTGTTATGAACAGACCACAACCCCCGTTGGCCATCTCCACTCAGATGGGCATGAGTCTACAGTGTGTCCGGTGTCCTCTATGCCAGCCCTGAGATGATGTCTCAGAAAATGTATGGCATCTCAGATGTGACGGGCTACACTAGATTGTGTGAATACCTAAACTGATCCCTAATTGTGTGAATACCTAAACTGATTCCAGACAAGTCATATCATTGGAAAGCATCCATATGAAGAAATACTGCTCAAAAACACTGGGGATCCAGCAAAATTAGGATCTATTGCAGACGCAGTGGTTCTGAGGGATAAGGCTGTATGCAGGCTACCACCTCGTCAGAGCACTGCAAGTTGTCTGGTTTAGTTAATGTTTTAGGGTATGTACTGTTGTTGTGGCATTTATGATGTTGAATATAATTTTTCGTACTTTGGCAGCGAATAGAGCTGGAACATATTCCTTGTTTAATATTCAGAAATAGTGACAGGAACATTATTTCTCTACCCTGATCTTGTTGTTTAATCAGTTATCCCTTTGTTTAACCTCAAGATTGGAGATAATTGCTCCTTAATTCTGAAAAAACAAGCTACTTTGGGAATTTCAGTGTAGAGTCTAACTTCAAATTCCCACTTAAGATGCCAAAACCTGATATGTGAAAACTCAGATATGAGTTTCTAAAGCATTAACACAGAATAAAAAGCATAAAGTAACTTTTAGTTCTTTGCCTGCTAAGTATTGTGGGCCGTATTCAATAAACAAGAGCAAACTTCATTAATAATCCAGAGAGAGAATTCTTCTACAGTGTGTTCCAGGTAATTTCTTTTATGTTTTTGGTACCCAATGTGGCAGCCGAGTGCATTTGCTATGGAAGGATTTTGACAGAGTTTCTCTTTTCTTCATTGCAATTAAAACAGTTTAGCAGTGAAAAAATCATTTTTTATTTTCTAAGATGAGCCTCAGATCTTTTTCATCAAACTTCAGCAGCATTCCAAACTGAATTATTTTCTGGGCAGCATCCCCACTAGTGTCGGAGGAACATCCTCTGTCTGTTCCACCCAACAATTTTTAGGTTCCGTGTTCTCCAGAAATTTCCAGTTGGCAGTGACTTCATTTTAATAACTGAAAAGAGAGAGGGGGAAAACACAATACAAAAAACATTTCTTCCGATTAGATATAAAATGAGTAATCTCTTGTGAGAAAAGCAGTACAGTGTTCTTTATTAGCAGTAAAGAGAAGACTTCCATTCTGACTTACCTGGCAAAGTTCAGAAAATTGCAACATCCTCTTTAACCACTCAAATACAAAACTTCTCCCTGTGCAGCCTGTAAAAGTTTGCGCTGTGGATAAAAGCCAGGCTTTCTTCATCCTTCCTTCACTGTAAGCACTTTCCTTTTCTCGAGTAATATTGTGAAATTCTTGACAGCATTTTTGCTTTTAGTCTTCCGGGCCTTACAAAAGCTTCTCTCACATTAAGGATGACAGTATTTTCTATGTCGTTTTATCAATTATTTCATGGATACTCTGAATGAGAGAACAAAGTATCACCCAACTGACACATTAAACAAAAGAATAATAATCTGACTCATTGGTTGCTAATTGGTGGTCTAGATTGTCTTTTCAGAACTGCAGTTTTACTTACAGATAAGTAAGTAAAATACTATTATTGCATCCAATCTCTCTTTTACCGATTAAGGAGAAATAGCGTAACTTGGATCCTGGTTTTAAAAGTCTAATGTGGCATGAAATAAATAGCTCTCATGACAGCACAGAACGGAAAAAAGAAAGATGATTATTAAACTGTGTGTAAAAGTCGTCTTTATTGCTCTATTGTTGTTTTGGCTTCGTTCTGAGACGTGTGGAAGGCTACAGAAAAGCCTAAGCATGTTTCTTGGCAGCTCTTCATAAGCAGTGAGTCCTGTGAAAAGTGAATGTGGAAAGCTCCATGAAATTCATGATTTTGCTGAAAAATTAAGACCAGGAAAATGTTGCATGAGACAAAAAAAAAAGTTTTGCTCTGTTTTATGGAACATCAATGAGCAGAAAATCCAAGGGAAGTAGTTTCAAAGGGGCAAAATACCTTTTGAATTGGTTTGGGATTTTTTTTTCTCTCTCGTTTTTTTTTTTCTTTTTTTTTTCTTTCTTTTTTTTTTTTTCATTCTTTTTTCTTTTTTAATGCATGAGACAGCAGCAATGGGAGATCCACCTGTTAGTGTTCCACCTGTCGGCACAACTTTGTTCTAACCTGAAAGTTGCATTTTTTGTGGCAGATCAGACAGCTTCTTTCATCTGTCTAGTGCTTGCTTCTCCCAAACAAGCACTAACTCCCAGCACGTTACCACCAGCCTTAAGACGTGTGAGGTGCAGTGCCCACACAGCTGAGGATGTACCTGTCTTTATGTAGGTACCCTCTCCCTGTCACACCTGAGTTCTACAAACACAGAACATTATTGACCTAATACCTCCAGCTACTATGAAAAGTAAAATATGATGGAAAAGTGGTTTTCCTCTTGTATATCTGAAATAGTCCTAATTTGTTCTTCACTGGGGTGCATTGCATGTTGGTCTGTTCTCTTCGACTTCAATGAGAGTAAGTGTCCCTTGATGAAACAAAAAAACAGTATATGGGATTAAAAAAAAAATTGCTGAACTCATTAGAAAAGAAATACAGTTGTTGTTTTCCTGTCTTTTATGTAAGCACTTGAGAAACCCTTGTGTACCTAAATTGGAGCTCTGATTTGAGAATACACAGGAGAGAAAAATGGGGAGGTTGGATTGTTTTCTACATTTGGGAAAGCATTACACTGAAGTTTTCTGTTGTTTTAGCATGATCAAATATCTTCCACAAAGAGAAATCAGTGCTGCTAGCAGTTGGCCTAAGATTAATGTCCACTTTGGTTTTAGGTTCACATAGCTATCCAATGAGAAATTTGGACTAGACCTTTAATTGCTGCACAGAGAAGCAGCCCTGTGTCACTCCAAAAAAAAGAGGATCAGATTTTTCCTCTGATACTGACATTAAAGTGGCCAATGAATATTGCACTTTCAGGTCTGAGGGCAGATTTTTTTGGCCCAGATATTTTCTGAGTGAATAAAATATGAGAAAGTCTTTGTGTAGCCGGTGCCTTGGGTTTTGCTTTTCAGAAAGTGTTTTATTTCCCTGGCATGCTTTCTGCAGCATCTAGTGAACATTGGTGGAGCCTGAAATAACGTATCAAGAAGAATTTTCTTCCTGAGATGAGGCTGCTTTAGTTGCAAGGCATTCCCAAGTGAGCTCCCTAATGAGTGATAGATGGGAAAAATAACAGGAAGGATCCGTAAATGTTCCAAGTTTTGCATGAAAAATGATAAATTTTTTTGGATGCTATGTTTGGTACCTAGCCTAGAATTCTCCTACGTTTTGATAGTGGTGCCTTCAGAATGACACAGTGAGTCATAATATTTGACATTTGGGGAGATTTTTACTGGATCTCAGAGCACTTGTCAAGACTGTTGAGAAGAATACTTTAAGAAGAATTATGATTTCCTTTGAGAGTTTATGAAACTGGTCTTATTTTTTTAAAGACTGTTTCCTTTTCTTCAAAACAGGCAAAAAAAAATAGAAACTTCAAAAGTATGTATTGACCATTTTTAGTGAAAAGATAGTTGAAGGCATCTATCCACGCTGTTTTCAGTTATTAAGTGGCCTTTCAAAAATATTTCCAGCTTTAGGTCATTGACTTCTTTTAATCTCACCAGCCAGTTACTTTTTTTTTCATGTTTATTTTCACATAAGATTGGTAACACCCAAGGGAGATGAGGCCTACCAAGACGACGAACTGGCAGTTGTCCAGGCATCGTAGCAAGTTCTGACCCCTCGTGTTCGTGTCTGCCCAAAGGCCAAGGGAGCCTCTTTGCTTCTTAGTGTTTGGGAGGGTTGGTGGGCTGCGGATTTGGGGACTGCTTAGTAAGCAGGCTTGTCTCCAGCTCTGCCACCTCAAAAATGTGTGAATAGATGTCCCCAACGACAGCTGTGTTTGTGTCTGTAAGGCTTGAACGTCTCTAGGTGCTCTTGAGGAGTAACAAAGTAAAACGGCAAACCTCAAGTCCAGTGAATGATCTGTGTCCTTGGTTCCCATGGATTTTCAGCATTCAGTGTCATTGGCATGTCCCTTTTCCTGAGCTGGATGCATTCACTACGTTTGCCCAAGATTTGTCCAGGGCTGTAAAAAGACTTGGTATTATTTAATAGGGATGGTTTCCTGGGATTCCTTGGCTCCAATTGGGATTGGTTGTCTTGTAACTGATCTATGAGCAATAAACTGGCCACTGCAGGTTGCCAGGCCAGGCTTCTCCAGTGTTGCCAAACCCAGCCCACTAAAAGCCATGAGGGTACGTGTGTCACAGGAATATAGGGTTTATGCTGGCAGTACCCTCTCTCATGCCTCCAGGGCTTGTGTTCTTGCTATGCTTTCTCATTTATGCTTGACAACTCTCAAAAGCAGATATATTAGATGTTCTGTTATTTGAAACATACAAAAAAGAGGGTGATTTTTTCAAATACATGTTATACTTCCATTCTAATATGAAGAGTCAAATAGCGAGCTGTGTAGCTTGTACTGTAGGGAGGCTGGAGATGTGGGACAAATAACTTAGAGGAGTGAGCTGGGGGTGTTAACAACTTAAACCATACCAGTCACCACCAGAGTTACCCTCAGAATGGTGTGCTCAGTCAGCCCTGCCAGATCACCAGGCTGATAAACGTCGGACGGCGCGGATTGGCATTTTCTATCTGAACTTTGATCTTTGTGGTTTGCTTGGCTTGTGTTTTCAAGTGTTTCTCTGTAGCCGCTACAGTTAGAAATGTAAGAATTTTTGAAAACAGAGTTTCTCCCAAGACAGGTGGAGCTGCAGCCTCAGGAAAATCCTGCTAAAGCATTGCCAGCCCACCAGTGCCTCCCACGTTAGCCTTTTTCCCACACTGTCCACATGGTTGTGGCTCATGTGACCATGTATAGGCACACAAAATATGCGTAACCTTAAAACCCTACAGATGTGGCCTTCTGATGTAGCTGATGGGAGACTTTGGGACTGTAGCTTTTGGGGGTTTCTGTGTTGAGAGTACCTGACCTTTGCTTTTCCTGCAAGGCTTTGGGAGGTGTGGGGTAGGGTTCTGTTGGTTTCTTGGGAAGGCAAAGATTTCTGTGGTCTTTGGCTGCGTCTCAAATCCTGGGGTACTGAAGTGTGACCTAATAATTTAGGACTCAGAGAAGGGGTGGTATTTAAATAAACTATCTGGCTTTAAACATTCTAGAACTATTAATTATTAAAATTTATACAAATCCAGGGAGGTGCGTGGCACGTAACACACCATACCTAGAAACAGCTGAGCTGAGCTTACATGTGAAGGATTTTTTTCTGAAAAAACATCATCTCCTGTGAGCACAATAGAGCTAGTACTTTTCTTATAAATAGTGAATGTTTTATAATTGCATGCAGGCCTAAAGCTGGTTCCTATTATTGAGAGTTGCAGAGGTTTTGCATGGGGGAGGTTTTGTGGGTTGTTGTTCTTTTCCAGAATGATGTCCAATCAGCTTCTTTGGCAGAGTATTAACTACGGCTAAAATATGTTTCAGTGTGAAAATGTTATGGTCTAACGAGCAACCGCTCTTTTGTGTCACTCTCTTGCTTTGATATAAGAGGTTCTGGGTCAGGAACTGCCCATTTGATCCTTAGGCTCTCTCCAAGTGGAGTTAATATGTCAGTGCTTTTTATACCAGCCTTTCACATTCATGTGATAAACAGTACTGTCACTATAGATCAAACGAGCCCAATTTAACGAAGTCACATGAAGTATTGTCACTTCCCACTGCACTCCTGAGCTGTCTCCATTTAGGGAGATTTGCCATCCCTGGACATCATGGTTGGAGCTGCTTCCTGGTTGTCCAAGTTGTGTTACAGCTTTATTGTTTTTCTTTTTGCCTCAGGTGAACTGTGTGATGAGGTGATTAACCACTGTGTTCCTGATCTAAATCCGTGCCAACATGAGTCCAAATGTCTTCCCCTTGACAAAGGAACCAGGTAAGCTTGTTGTGTATGTTGGTCTCCACACACTGGGCAGATCCATCCATTGGCTTGACTGGGGTTCAACTGGCAAATGGTAAAAATAATCCAAAGTAACGCAAATACTATGCTATATATTTCAGACCATGTCATGTTTTAATTTTAGTGCAACCATACATAGTTTTCTAGCGTTCTGTGGTTTCCTTGAAAGTAACGGATGAACCCTCAGAGCAGAGAAGTCATTCAGGAATAGAGCGTGACAAAAGGAGTACTTCTGGAACAGTCACTGCAGAGTGTCTTAGTCTCCATTGGGAACTAAGGACAGTTTCCTTCTGTGTTCCTTAGGGCATCCAACAATTCAAGCAGCTTAACAGGAGCCTTAACAGATGTAACTCATCCCTCCATAGCCCGTGCTGGCTAGGGGTTTAGAAGCCAGTCTCCGTGCTGACTATCGAGAAGGGAGAGATAAACTTGCAGCCAGAGCACAAAGCAGCAGCTCAGGAGTTTTCTGTTGCATTCCCACTTTAGCTGTTGTCTTCTGGGATAGCTGGTGGTCTTGGGGTGCACTGGCAAAGGCCAGCCTTGACCACAGCAGGACTTCTCTCCCCACGTTTCTTCACCTGGGCAGCAGCAGAACAGGATGGCTCTCACTCCAGAGCCACCTTCTTCCCTTGGCTGTATAGGTGATCCTCACTCAGCTCATGTTAGGTCTTGTGAAGTCTCCTGTGTTTTGGGAATGACACTCACTGTTTCACAGGGGCAAAAGAAAGCCTTGTGTTTCAAATGGCAGTAAAACATCTGGAGATTTGGAGGTTGGGTGTTTTGAGAGGTGCGTTTCACAGGGGCAAAAGAAAGCCTCGTGTTTCAAATGGCACTAAAACATCTGAAGATTTGGAGGTTGGGTGTTTTGAGAGGTGCATAGTAGCAATGTTCATCACTTGTCTGAAGAGGGAATTTCAGAGCGATTTAGCAAATGGAGACAGTTGAAAAGTCAAGCTCTGTGGAAAGCTTGTCAAGAAAAGATCTTTGAATCAAAGAAGTAAGAGAGGAAGACAAATTCAAGAGAGCTCAGTGCAGTGTGAGCTGCGTTCTGCACTTTCCCCTAAGGCTGTTTTCCCAGACGGTGCAATCCTGGGGGCTCACCAGTTCCCTCCTGCGAGGGAGGGCTGGGGTGTTGGTGAGGGACACCCTCGCCCAGCACGTCACCAGGGGGAGATGATAGCACTCTTCAGTCTGCCTGGTAACTTGTGGTCGGATTGTGTTTTGTGAATCAACCAGCATGTGAGAAGAGTGGAAACTAATACAGAACATTTCAGGATAGTTAAGAGGAAGCGAACCAAAATTTTAGAGGTGCTGGCTGTATCGAGGGCAGCTGAATCTGCGCTAGACAGGCTGTCTGTGCAGCTCAAGCCTCTCTTTTGGGTGAAAAACCTTCAGACAGAAATGTTTCCAACTTCTGAGGAAGATGAAACTATTAAATGATTAGGACAGTTCCTGAAATGATGCACAGGGACTGGATAAGGAGGTGTGTGCAGGTACATAAATAGTCCCTGATGTTCTTTCCAGCTTTCATTCCTAGTTAATCCATCATTCAGCTAATCCAGTAGCTACACCACATTACGAGGCAAAGGCTCGTAACTCAAATTACCGTCAGTGTATGAAGGGATGGAGACAGCTGTGGTCCTGAGTGGTTTTACCCTTACTGGAAGCATTTTCATACCTGCCACCCAAATAATTTGAGTAAAAGACACTTTTTCTTGCTTGTTTGCTAGAAAAGCATTCCTCACAGCGAGGCCGTTAGCCCTTGCAGGAAGCCCAAATAACTACTTGCAACTACTGTTTATTGCATTGTTCTTTCCACTATTCAGAGAATGCTACACAAAAATCCAGAGTTTCTTTACTCTTTCTGTCTCAGTGTGCTTTCTAGCAGCCCAGACTTGAGAGCTGAAGGAGCTTTCCTAGCCTTGAACGTAGATTTGTCCAAGTATTGCTTTTTCTTTCACACTTCAGTTGCACCAAACCATTCAGAAGTGGCCCGAGAGCCCACAGCAGCTTTTGCCGTGATGTGTGATTGTTGCTGGATCTCTCTGAAAACAACCAGCTCGGTGCTGTGCTGTTGCTGGTCACTGGAGCAGTTTGATCCTCCTGAGCTGTGATGTGCCATACGTTTAGCTCGTAGTGGTGCGGGGTGATGCCATGTGAGAATGAGTTGGGCTCATGTGCCTGTCCTCTGCTCCGCTTACGGAGGTGGGGAATGTTAATGGCCAGATCCAGGCTTGTTCCTGCCCTGACCATCCTCTTGGCAGCTCTGTGCCCTGGGCAGGGGAGTAGGACACTCCCGGGGAGAACATCATGGCAGCAAGGACACCATCTATCTGTCTGTCCTGCCTTCAGCTCTAGTCATTCTGAAACTCTGCAGAGAGAGGAAAAGATGACAAAGACGGAAAAAAAAATAGGAAGCCAAGTTATTTATTGATATGGGGAGGGAAATTCCATTCTGGCCCCGCAATAGAAGCCATGATTCACGGCTTTTATACAATAGACGTTTGAGTGCCTGCAGATGCAAATCCCCTCGGATAGGCCAACATTTGAAATACCACTAGACATGTTTTTAGGCTCTCTCTGATACTGGGAATGTTGCCATCACTACAAGGCTGTAGCAGAAAACAAGATTTCAACTGTACTAGTGTCAGATGGTCACTGGGAAATGAGATAACTGGTCTAATTGTGTAAATTACTCCCTTACCAGGATTTGAATACGGAAGTTTCTTTGTCTTCTCCTTTACTGCATCACGCTTTTACTATACTCAGTCACTTGCTGACACTCGTGACACTCAGTCACACTGGTACTGTGTGGGATAGGGATGGAGCTGATAAGCCATCATTCTGTGGTGGGGGAGACCTTGGGTTTTTAGGAGGAGGCTGGGTGAGGTGCTGCCATGGCTGAGTCTCTCACCTGCTGCGCTCCAGACATGCATTTTTGGTAGCTTCAGCCTGGACGTGACACACTAAGCGATGATTGACCCAAAAGGAATTCCGTGTTTCTAAAGGGAAAGCCAAGCTTGGAAGCAAACAGGACTATTCCAGTGTGTGCTTGGCTGCACAGAGCTCTTTGCTTTCTAAGCTAAAATCGCAGGTGGCTTTCCTCACTTCCAGCCTCCACATCTTTATTGTGCTGTTACTATAGAAGAAGAGTAGCTTTCTGTATGCCAGAAAACAAAACAAAAATCAACAAAAAAGAATACCATTTAACACCATGAAATTACTTCTAAAAAAAACAACTTCAGGAAAGGAGCATGTTTTTCCATTCACTGTATTGATGTTGGAGTATGGTATAAATATATTTTATTATTCTAAAGCTTGGAATTATTACCTGACAGCTTAAAATGCTGATTTAATGCAGCCCTGCAGAGAAAAGTGGTGGTTCTGTCATTACTGAGATAGCCAATACACATCATAAAATTGATGCATGGCAGCCCTGAATAAGGAACTGCACATCGTTCATTATTACATCACTTTATATTAGGACTGCAGGGATCAATAAAAAGCCACAGGACTAAATGTTGCCAATTCCCCCCACAAAGTCTTTTGATTGACATTATTTGCTTGCAGGTGTGGCTAAAATGTTGCCAAAAAATGTTGCCCGCTTCTTCTGGTTTGGGGAAGGAACACTTTGCTCTGTTTTGTCATCTCCGTTGTGTTAATCACAGTATTCCCTGAGCCACCACGGTGTAAAACAGCAACGCAGGCGTGCAGAGCTGGAACATCCCCCGTCCTCCGGCTGCGGAGGGTCCTGATGGGGGCCCTCTCCTGTAGGGAGGCTGGAGAAGGACAGAATATGCATCTACAAAATGTTGGCCATCCTACCGCCTGCAGGTTAACAGGCTTTGCCCTATTTCCTCCTTTTTTAACCAGTCACAAGCCATGTTTTGAAAGGGAGACTGAAGGTCACATTCTTCTCAGTGCTGAACTAGGTGGTTGCTGAAGTCCTGATGCTGTGGCAGCCATTCACTGGTCACTAGCAAACTAGGACCTGCCCTCTGGGAAATGTCCACCAAGTCACTGCCTTGCCCTGATGAGCTGGGGAGCAGCCAGGGGCACAACACACTGTCACTCAGAACCAAACACAGAACCAGGGCTGCTGCCAGGAAAGGGGAAATATCTTTCCTCATCAGCTCCCGTGTGTCCAGTCCCTCTGAAGAGGTTTTCCACAACAAGCCTCCTCCTTCTCTCACCCCCCCAGGCTGCTGGCAGGGAGGAGGAGGCCAGCAGAATAGGTTGGTGGAACAGTAATTTCTCTCCTGATGCTGCCTCCCTCAACTTTTTGATGTCTCTCCTCTTCCAGCTCTTGGTGGCAAGCACACTGGGTCCAAACAAGGGGCTCAAGTGAGAGCACAGGCCTCTTTTTTATTGCTGAACTCAACTGTAGCTCTTCCCTTGTTTTGGTTTAAGCGAAATGCCTTTTGTTTTCCAGATGTGCAGTAACATCCAGCTGGGAGGAGTAAAATGTGTTTTATGGACTAAAGCGTGTTCATGACTAAACATTGTCTATACTACAGATACAAAAAGAGGCTGTTCACAATCCCAAAAGATCTGCTCCAAGTCAGAGACTTTGGGATGCATTTTCTATTGTCAGGTTATAAACTTGTGCAAGGCTTACAGTAGAAATGCTGATGCAGCCTTCATATGACAGACTTGAGGACTGTATAAAATAAAATAAATAAAAAGGCAATATCTGCAGGTTTGGGTGCGTCCCATTGTGTTGCTCCTACCCCATAGCAGCAGGTATGTGCTTCGCCTGGGTCACCACAGGAGAGGACAGGCTTCAAAGGCAACTTCCCATAGCTGCAGCAACATTTGCTGTGCCTCACAAATGAATGACAAACAGGTGGTGGTCTCAAAACTGATGGTCATTTTCTTTAGATTTGCTGAGTTTTATGGCTTGCTTGCAGATTGCTTCCATTTGGAAGGTGGAACCTCACTGTGCTCTGTGTGGCTGCACGGGGCCAACCCCAGACGCGCAGCAGTGTGCAGAGGTTGGCACAGTCACAGCCCGAGACGTCAGAGCAGCTGCCCTTCCAGAATATTGCCCTTTGAGTCCGTGAGGTTAGGGGAGATGTTGCCATCTTTAGCGTAATGGGGAGACCACTATATGATCTCCCTTCTCCACAGACCTGGCCGAGGAGAAGCAGCAGCACAGTATGTCTTTGCTCGGCTTCAATCCAGGCCGACTGCAGAAGCTCAGCTGCAGACAGACAGGAGGGACTTGCACATTTCTGATGGCAGGAATTGTGCTTGATGTTTCCAAGAGTAATTGCTAACACCTTTCCGTCTCTAATCAGATTGGTGCTCGGCTGCCTGTGTGTGCTATTGTTGTGGATGTTGAAACGAGCCATTAACAGCCCTCTTCTTGTGTTTCAGATGTGAGTGCTTGCCCGGTTACAGCGGAAAACACTGCGAAATAGATGATGATGACTGTGTGGGCCATAAATGTCGCCATGGAGCTGTCTGCGTCGATGCAGTCAATGGCTACACCTGCGTCTGTCCTCAGGGCTTCAGGTACGTGAGAGCCAGCTCCTCCTCCCGGCTTCTGTACATAGTGTTGGGGCACTTTTTTAATTGCTTTCATCCTCAGAGCTGATCAGCCTCTAGATATGGTACTGACCTGTCACTCCTATGAGAATGGATTGCTCACTGCTTCAAATCTTGTAGCCAAAGTAGGTCTTAACGAGTTAACTGAATACCGGGGTTTGACGATTCTTGCTTTGAAAACAGCAGTTTGCCTTTTATGCAGTGCTGTGTTAGTTTGTCTGCCTGGTAAAACACCAGGTAATGGACTCACATAAATTAAATAGAGATAAACTCTGCGTGCACGACAGTGAGCAAAGGATAATAAAATTACGCATGTGAACCCTGAGATCCGGCTGCAAGAGAACACGAGTCTGAAGATTTTGTGCCAGTGTCTCTGTGCCCGTGGGTGGATGGGCTCAGTACGATTTGGGCTGTAAATTTCCAGTCTCTGATTCTGACAGCTGCCAATATATCTGACTCCTGGAAATCTCACTGTCTGTCAGAGATAAGTGTGCTGCTCCAAATGGATTCACTAATCATTGCCTGAGGCTGGATACTGGCTTCCTTCCAGCCAAACCTTTTCGTGTTTGAAATACACACATGAGACAAAGGAGTACCTGAAAAGATCAGTCTTGACAAAGCAGAAATTGCATGAACACTTATAAATCATTTTCTCTACTTTGTATCTGCAACTGTTTTCATTCTTCTTGCTTTCATCCTTGCTGGTTTGGGGGGTTTTTTCCCCTCTCAACACACATTTTTATTGCAAAGCAGACAGGCTTTCCTGAATAGGCATTGATATATAACATGATGTCAGCCCGTGGTTTCACAGACTCAGGCTTGTTATTTACAGGATATCAGATATCCTCTGCATTTCAGATTCATACCCTTTTCTCCGTGTTTCATTCTCTGCTTCAATCCCTTTGATGGCCTTGGGGATCTTGCAAATTGGTGACTGACAAGGATAACAAGTGGCTGTCCCACAGTGGAATTGTAAATGCTCAATGTTATCTAATTGTTAGAGTTGAGAAATGGGATTGCAAAGCCATATCTGGAGTAACTCGAGCCTGTCGTCAGATGGTAACGACTAGGAGGCTTCTGCTGCAGGTCTCCTGATTTTTAAGGCACGTCAGTACTAGGTAGTGATGAATGTGAGGGGTTTTTCCGGGAAGGCAGTGTTTGGCAGAGATGTTTTGAGTTGTGACACAGTTGAGCGGAACAGCAGGGGTGGGTGGGAGACTGGCCTGGGTTCCTGTGTACCACAGCTCTACTGGCAGTTTGGGCAGTGCCCCAGGTTGGCTGATGTCACACCAGGGACTTCAAGAGCAGAACCTGGAACATCCCAGCCTGCTCCCCTGCTCAGATGGGAGTGTTTAATTCCACTAAAAGTCCTCCCGAGAGGAAACATCTTTTCACACAAAGCTCCAAAGCTCAGTTACTAGCTTAGACAGCACTTCAGAGCCCAAGGTAGACTTGGGCAAGCAAAGTAATCCTGCTGCCTGTCAAGAGCAGAGCCAGGATTAGCTTGAGGTCTTCTGTTCACTTTCTTTTTTTTTTGCGCTAGTCCATGCCACCTCCCTGAATTTCCTGTGCAAGATGCAAGGGAGCAAGGGTTTTTTAGGAGATAAACATTGCAGCGGGCACTAACAGGCTCCCTCTGCCAAGGCAGAGAGCAAGCTGAAGCCCCTTGTGTTGTCCAGGCAGAATAGTCCCTGATCTTGTTTGATACCTGGATTAAAATTCTGCTAACGGAACACGATCTGCTCATTATTCTTTCCATGACTCCAGCCTTTTGTAGTTTAAAGGCCTGCTGCGCCGAAGGGGGTACCGATTTCTTTTTTTCCCCCTCTTAAGATTGCGATTGCAAAGGCAGTGATTGACAGAGTTCAGCCTTCTGATGTTCAGGGTTATAGACTCCAGTGCTCACGGAGCGTGCCTCAGGCGCTGGGCTGCACGGCAAGGAGATAACTGCAAGTGTTTGAAGGCTGCAAGTGTTGACGAAAAGGAGAGAACACAAGGGATGGTCTGACAAAGGTAACTAGGAGACCTAAGATGATGATTAATAAAGTTTTTTGGCTAAGTATCAAGAATCATTTCCCAGCAGTGAGTGTGCAGAGTGACCTCCCAGTTATCTGGAGCTGACGCTGTTGTAATAAATGCACAGGCCTATAACCATTTTATGGTTGTCACTAGACTGTACGGCAGAGCCCCGTGGAGTCACACATTAATAAGGATGTTACAGCCTACATTCTTGCACGGTTGTACAAATGGCACTTGGGTAAATTCTCAACAATGTATGGCCTTGTATGCACAGTGCCACACCTCTGGTGACAGTCCCCAAAAGCCATAGCACCAACATGCACACACTCCCCATCGCCCAGCAGCCTTTTGCAATTGCATAACACACTTTCTTCCTGAAAAGTTTTCAGTGTTTTCTTCCCAAAATAACATTCGTTTACCCCCTGTAGATGAAAACATTTTTGAGGATTTGTGAACCCCATTGGATAAAACCCAACGTATCAAACCTTCCCTCCAGCAATCAGCCTCACAGTGGTGGTGTCCTGATAAATGTGGCTCTGGTGGTGAAGCAGCACATTAAGAGCCCTGAGCTTGATGGCAAGCACTGCTCCTCGTCGTGTCACTGTGTCAGAGTTCCCCACGGGGGCAGTTTGCTGCAAGAAACTCAGCGGTGATTATTGAAATAAATGAGATCGTACCAGCCAGAATGGACTTGGCCAAGCTATGCAAGTCGAGCCATGCTCCACATTCACTGCTGGGGAAATAAATAGTATTAACTATTTCTAAAAATATTTTTTAAAGACTATTTTAGCATAAAGAAGAAAAGGCCTTGACAGACGCTGTTGCTGATGTGATCTCTAGATGCTGGTAGCAGGACAGCTGCGTTTGTGAAGCCGCCCACTGAAGGGGTTTCACAGCAAGGAAGGGCTGTGCATGAGCTGGTTGGGAGCTCAGGAAATCTCTCAGAGCAGCACTGAGCACAGACACAGTGGCTTCTTGGAACATTTGCTTTCTGTTAGTGGAGGCTGCTGCGGGTCACATGGTTTTTTTATTATTATTTTTTTTTTAATTCCATGAAATTGGAATTATATACACTGACTTTCCTTCTGCTTGCTGGTTGTTGCTCACAGACAAAACAAAATGATTGGCATTGGGTAGAACAAAGCTAATGGGCAGGGTTAGCAGAGCTCCTTTCTGCCAGTCACCTCTGGAAAACAAATTACACCTGACATCAGCCAGGGGTGAGAGCCATCTCTGGGTCAACCCTAGTTTGATCCCATTGCCAGCCCTCCTGACGTGTTTGCCAGGCAGCAGCAGAGCCCTGCACTGGAGAGAGACCCCACGCTTAGTGACACCAGGCTCGGAACAGGAGAGTTCAGAGCAATGGGGACGTGGCTCATCAGCTCTGGCTGGGTCTGACTGCTGCGCTGATAGGCAGCTACTACAGTAACTACCTCAAATTGGGGAGAATTGCTTTCTCTGTATCTATCACCCCAGGAGGTTGTTGCTATTTTTTTATTATTACCTTGTTTTCTTGGAAAGGGGAATCTAAACCATCCCCGGCTGAGTGGTGCTATGCCCTCACCCTCCCCAGAAGCTGCAGCAAAGGGTCTCGCTTGGGAAGGGAGAGTGTCTTACTCTATAACTAATTCATAGTTTAGGTGTGTTCACAAAGAAATGTTCCCAAGAACAAATTTACTTTGAGAAACGTATCAGACTGAGCAAAGACAACCATTTCCCACAGGCCGTTACTCCCCCACACTGTACTGCCTGCCGTGCTCCCATTTCCACTGCTGCCCACTCTGCTGACCCTCTACATCTCCTCCAAATACTCCTTGGAGCAAAGTAAATGGGGTTATCGATTGCCAGCAGTACTGCCTGCCAGATTACACTTTTGAGATACGTTTGTCTAAACGAATAGATTGGCTTCTCCCTATGCACCATTATGCTCCTCTGGTTGAGGATTTTACCAGGGGCTGACAGGGAGTGGTTTGCTCCCTCCCAGCCAAACCCTTTGCTGATACATGAGCTGTGCCCCCTTCCAGCACTGAAGGGGGGCACCCGGGCAGCGAGGGGAGGTAAGGGGTCCCTGTTATCCGTGGGTCCCAGCCCTTAGAGCAGAGAGGTAGCCGTGGGACAGGCATGGGGAAGCTGGCTCTGAAACATCACTCTGTCCTTCTGTGGATAAACCAAGTTTAGGGCAATGCGATTAGTAAAGCGTTAAAATGCAATTTATCCTGCAAGGTCCCAAGAAGTGGTTCTGGTTGAGAAGGAACTGTCTGTGTGTGTGTGTACAGGAGCACAGCCAACCCTGCGGACACTGGGGCTGGAGCGGGACGGTCCCTGCAGGGCACACTCCCATGGGAGCAGTGGGAGCCCAGCACAGCACTGTGCTTTGGGCCTTGGAAACCCCCAGCAGAGTTTTTCACCCTCCTCGGGCTTATTCCTGTGGAACAGATTTCTGTTTGCCATACCCACATCACCATGTACAAGGCCAACATAGAGATCTGGGCAAAGTCAGGGGAGTGGTTAGGCTGTTCCATGCCGTATATCAGCTGTGGGGAAAGGAGAGCTTCTCAAGGTGCAAATCCCAAATGTTTGTGTCTTTCAAGGCATTCTTCAAGTTTGCCTTTCGTAAAAGCAGCAGTGTAAAACCCCGTGTCTCTTCTTCTCTCAGATATTCTAGAGGCAGAGCAGCTCCCTTGCTTTCGATGCAGTCCAGGATTTTGGCCATCCCTATTTTGTTGTGTATTTCTCTCTCTCTTTCGTGTTTCCCAGAGCAGAGTGGGGTGTGTCGGGAGAGCAGGGCAGGAGAGGTTTGGGCTCTCATTCCACACAGCGCTAAAGATAGAGCTGTGGTACTCTGCAAAATTTCACATGAGAAAATGTGAAAAGGAAAGCAGCCATCTCCATTCCCTTCTGGGACAGGGGCAGCAGGCTCTGGTCCCTGTGGCTGAGCAGGGCTCTTCTGGAGTATGTTGTGGCTGTTGTATTTGCTGTTCTTGCACATCTTGTATCAGTACTATTTACTGCAGGGTAACGGCTTGGGTTTCTATTCTCATTGTATCTAGGAAGGTTGCCTAGAAATTCACTGAGCTTCCGAGTCACACCTGCTTTGCTGGAGAGGAGTGAGGGTTTGGGCCTTTTTGGTTTTGCTTTATTTTGTAAGAATACTATTATACAAAGTGCTCCCCAAATGGCAGGAAATCCCTGGTGGGACATGAGGGATTTCAGTGTTCCAGAGCTGGGCTGATGGGTTATTCACTGCACCGACGGGTCTGCCCTAGTCCTCTCCTGGGCAGCCCCCGTGCCGACGGATGCAGTCAGGCAGAGAGCTGGTGCAGGAGCCCTCCCCGCAGCTATTCCCACGGCGTTCCCCGCAGCACAGCCCAGCACACGTCCCTACTCACCACCTGACGATTTTTCATCATTTTACTGTCTACACATTTTCAAGCAGTCATAAAACTCAGCGCAAAGAGTTTGTGTTCTCTCATCTCTGGGTTTGGGCAGTGGTTGTAATGTGAAATGTGGGTTATAGTTGCAGGGGCATGCCGTGTGCAGCCAGAGAGCGTGGCCTGGTCTCTTTGCAGTACCCATTGACTGCACAGGCCCAAGTGGGTGTACTGGGCAGAGATTTCTCATCTACTTTTTGCAGTTTAGTCTGACACATGACATCACTGTGAAAGATGACTGCAGCTTTTTGCACTTCCTCCCTTTTCCCTGCTCCTTTTACCCTGGTGTCGATGTGCCAGTGCAGCTTAGTCATCCCAGCAAGCAACCCGTGAAGCACGGAGCCACGCTGAGCCTGGGGGCTGAGCCATTGCTGCTCCTGGGAGATGTGGCCCACGACTCAGGGGTCAGAAGTTCCTACCCATGGGTTTTGCTCAGCCTCTCATATAGTGAAGACCAAACCACAGCACTTTCCTCCAGATCTGAACACGATTCCAGTTCACAAGTACTCGGATCTGGCATTTGGTTTTCCGCTGCCCCTGACTCTGAAAGAACTTCCTTTCCTTCACACTTTTCTGATTTTGACATTGTCAACCACCAACTCAGCTAAAAAAAAGTGGATGATCTTGATGCTGTTAGAAACAACCAATTCAGGGAAGCTGCCCATCAAATAGTGTGGTATCAGTGCATTGCTGCTGAGACATCTTAGCAGTTGCCTGTCTGTTGATGATACACTCTCTCATATACGGCAAAGCAAGTGAGGAGGCCATAAAAAACACTAAAAAATAGAGGATCTTCCTCTCCCTTACCAACAGCAAAGGTAGACTCAAGTCCCCAAGCCTAGGATGGGGCTTTTGGGCTGAGCAGTGGTGCATGTTTCTGGATGGCAGGGAGAGCAGGTGAGGAAATCTCAGGTTTGGGCTTAAATGGCTCTGAGTTTTTGCTGGGAAGGTCTGCATGGCACAGCGTGTGATGAAAGGTCTTTTAGACAAAGTGCTGTACCTTGCAGAGCGAAACGACCGGTGCAAAGTGCAGTAAAAGTTCCTTTCAGTATTTGAACTGGGTCGTTGAGAGGGAGGGTGGGGATTTCAGCGCAGCGCTGTGCTCTCCAGCTTTCACCAGCAAAGTGGGCACGTGGCAGGTGAATCCCAGCGCTGCTGTACCACAGCAGTAGTGTAACGTCAGCGTTTGAAAGTGTTCCCTTCCTTTAAAAAAAAATGGTGATAACTGAGGCTGCTGCTTCTTTCCTTTCCCTTCTCCAGTGGACTTTTCTGTGAAACTCCCCCGCCAATGGTTCTGCTCCAGACGAGCCCGTGTGATAACTACGAGTGCCAGAACGGGGCCCAGTGCATCGTGGCGCACCACGAGCCCGTCTGCCGCTGCCTGGCTGGCTTTGCTGGGCAGAAGTGCGAGAAGCTCATCACGGTCAACTTTGTTGGGAAGGATTCCTATGTGGAGCTGCCATCAGCCAAAATCCGCCCTCAGGCCAACATCTCCCTCCAGGTACGTCACGCAGAACAGTAGTTGCCAGCCCAGTGCTCTTCTGAGCAATCATGCGTATCTATGTGTATATTGGAGTTTTATTCTGAAGGAACAGGGTCTAATGGCCAAGATGCCAACTTGTGAGCCAGTTGTCTGCTCTAAAATTATCGAAATATTAAGGAGCAACTAAGGCGCCGCTTTGTGGACACATAACTCTGCCTCTAGAATCTCACCACTCTTATTACCAGATGGCAAAGCACCTGGAGATGATGCAGCAAACCTCCCTGGTGTCTTCCTGATCTACAGCATTGAGTTCCCTCCTGTAGAAATTAGTGCTTAGTGTTCGGAGACTTATTAAAAGAGGCTGCTCCAAATGGCCTTTCCAGACAGTGTTTTGCTTACTCTTTTACTGGGCACATTCAGTAGGTAAAAGGCCTGGGGTCGTGTTACAGCCCTGTTGTTACACCTAAATTTGGTTTGAGGTCTGATGTTCAGAAGGGAACGGAGATGTCAAAGGTGCCACGTCACTATGGTCATCCTTGAGGTATTTTGAATAATTAGTCCAGTATATTTAGGTGATTTGGATGTTATTTGCATTCACAGTCTAGTAGGTGTTAAACTGGTCTTTTTTTTCCTAATATCCCAGAATAAATGGGAATAATTTCTAACTTTATACATTTTTTAATAAAGAGATTTATGGAGCACATATAAGACATGAAACATCTCTTTCTTAGGCCACTGACTGTTTATCTGGACCATTTCTATGCTAGACTCACACTGCAAATGAAGCATAACATTTCAAAAGATGTGAGAAATCATCCCTGCATGTTTATTTTATTGCATTTACTTTCTCAATTTGGAGAGATTGTATTCCCCAGTTGGAAATCATATTCTAGGTTTACTTGGTGGAGTTTGGTTGTAATTAAAATACCAATGTCAAGACATGGGAAAAAAGGACCAAATTTCCACATTAGGAATGGATTTTTAAAGGGTGGTTCCTGCTAAGTTTATTTTAATGAAAAAATGCCGTAATTAATATTTATCTTTAATAGCTTGAGTATGCATTTCATGTGAAAATGAAGCTGATTCATGTATATTTGAAACTCTAGTTTTTCCTTCAAAGTTCTCATTTAATATCACAAAAGAGATTCTAAAATATGGCTCCTTAAAGGCTCCAAATACTATAGGTCAACTTCAAAGCTGAAGATCTGGACATCGGCTTCTTAAGTGTACAAATCAGGTTACCTCAGCCATAGCTTGCAGAATAAAACTGATTATTACAGAAGGCACATGCAGATGATGTTCTCACTTTTTGTTTCCCAGGCTGAATATTATTCTTGCATCCAGTAATTAATCACCAGTGAATTAAAATCAGAGTACAACATTGATTATTAAGAATGGATAGAGGAAATGTTATTAAAAAGTGCTCAAGAGAAAAAAAAATTAAGGGCAAAAGGATAGTATTTAAATAGATATAAAATGCTAACATATTTATAAATTTCATGTTTAGTTTTGGCATTTAACAGCCATTATATATAAAATAAGCAATACATCTCAGAAAATATGTACTGTGAAAATAACAGGCAGGTTGTATCCAAAAATCCCATTTTGTCCTTCTGTTCTATTGTAGTTTGTTTTTTTTTTCTTCTGTACTATAGGGATATTTGAGAGCTGGAGACCGGGAAAGTGGAGTCTTTGTTTTTTGATTCAGTGTTCAAGATTATTTTTTTCCCCTTGATGTACATCAGAGCTGGAGGGACGAGGGCTACTCTGTTCTTCCTGCCTCTCTGAATGTCCCATCTGAACTCAGCGTGAGCAGCTGATAACTGGGATTGAGTGAATAACTCCTGGTTATCCTCGATGTGGGGACAGGCTCCTTTTGCCTTCTTTGTGTTCACAAAAAGTCTGTGAACAGATCAGCGCCTGCTGAAATTTGTTTAAAAAAAAATGGTGATAACTGAGGCTGCTGCTTCTTTCCTTTCCCTTCTCCAGTGGACTTTTCTGTGAAACTCCCCCGCCAATGGTTCTGCTCCAGACGAGCCCGTGTGATAACTACGAGTGCCAGAACGGGGCCCAGTGCATCGTGGCGCACCACGAGCCCGTCTGCCGCTGCCTGGCTGGCTTTGCTGGGCAGAAGTGCGAGAAGCTCATCACGGTCAACTTTGTTGGGAAGGATTCCTATGTGGAGCTGCCATCAGCCAAAATCCGCCCTCAGGCCAACATCTCCCTCCAGGTACGTCACGCAGAACAGTAGTTGCCAGCCCAGTGCTCTTCTGAGCAATCATGCATATCTATGTGTATATTGGAGTTTTATTCTGAAGGAACAGGGTCTAATGGCCAAGATGCCAACTTGTGAGCCAGTTGTCTGCTCTAAAATTATCGAAATATTAAGGAGCAACTAAGGCGCCGCTTTGTGGACACATAACTCTGCCTCTAGAATCTCACCACTCTTATTACCAGATGGCAAAGCACCTGGAGATGATGCAGCAAACCTCCCTGGTGTCTTCCTGATCTACAGCATTGAGTTCCCTCCTGTAGAAATTAGTGCTTAGTGTTCGGAGACTTATTAAAAGAGGCTGCTCCAAATGGCCTTTCCAGACAGTGTTTTGCTTACTCTTTTACTGGGCACATTCAGTAGGTAAAAGGCCTGGGGTTGTGTTACAGCCCTGTTGTTACACCTAAATTTGGTTTGAGGTCTGATGTTCAGAAGGGAACGGAGATGTCAAAGGTGCCACGTCACTATGGTCATCCTTGAGGTATTTTGAATAATTAGTCCAGTATATTTAGGTGATTTGGATGTTATTTGCATTCACAGTCTAGTAGGTGTTAAACTGGTCTTTTTTTTCCTAATATCCCAGAATAAATGGGAATAATTTCTAACTTTATACATTTTTTAATAAAGAGATTTATGGAGCACATATAAGACATGAAACATCTCTTTCTTAGGCCACTGACTGTTTATCTGGACCATTTCTATGCTAGACTCACACTGCAAATGAAGCATAACATTTCAAAAGATGTGAGAAATCATCCCTGCATGTTTATTTTATTGCATTTACTTTCTCAATTTGGAGAGATTGTATTCCCCAGTTGGAAATCATATTCTAGGTTTACTTGGTGGAGTTTGGTTGTAATTAAAATACCAATGTCAAGACATGGGAAAAAAGGACCAAATTTCCACATTAGGAATGGATTTTTAAAGGGTGGTTCCTGCTAAGTTTATTTTAATGAAAAAATGCCGTAATTAATATTTATCTTTAATAGCTTGAGTATGCATTTCATGTGAAAATGAAGCTGATTCATGTATATTTGAAACTCTAGTTTTTCCTTCAAAGTTCTCATTTAATATCACAAAAGAGATTCTAAAATATGGCTCCTTAAAGGCTCCAAATACTATAGGTCAACTTCAAAGCTGAAGATCTGGACATCGGCTTCTTAAGTGTACAAATCAGGTTACCTCAGCCATAGCTTGCAGAATAAAACTGATTATTACAGAAGGCACATGCAGATGATGTTCTCACTTTTTGTTTCCCAGGCTGAATATTATTCTTGCATCCAGTAATTAATCACCAGTGAATTAAAATCAGAGTACAACATTGATTATTAAGAATGGATAGAGGAAATGTTATTAAAAAGTGCTCAAGAGAAAAAAAAATTAAGGGCAAAAGGATAGTATTTAAATAGATATAAAATGCTAACATATTTATAAATTTCATGTTTAGTTTTGGCATTTAACAGCCATTATATATAAAATAAGCAATACATCTCAGAAAATATGTACTGTGAAAATAACAGGCAGGTTGTATCCAAAAATCCCATTTTGTCCTTCTGTTCTATTGTAGTTTGTTTTTTTTTTCTTCTGTACTATAGGGATATTTGAGAGCTGGAGACTGGGAAAGTGGAGTCTTTGTTTTTTGATTCAGTGTTCAAGATTATTTTTTTCCCCTTGATGTACATCAGAGCTGGAGGGACGAGGGCTACTCTGTTCTTCCTGCCTCTCTGAATGTCCCATCTGAACTCAGCGTGAGCAGCTGATAACTGGGATTGAGTGAATAACTCCTGGTTATCCTCGATGTGGGGACAGGCTCCTTTTGCCTTCTTTGTGTTCACAAAAAGTCTGTGAACAGATCAGCGCCTGCTGAAATTTGTTTGTAATTGTGACACGCTCCTTCTAATGCCAGAGTTGATTTTCTAAAACTCCACTTCAAGCTGGGGTAGTAGCTGAGAAATAAATTCATGTGTCGCCAAAAATACAGCAACAGTCTATTGACAGGGTGCAAATAAATCGCAGCTTCCACCTCCTGCCAAACTAGTTCTGGTTTGAAACAAGGGAGCTATCCCTTACTGGGAGGCTGACCTTCTTTGTGTATGAGCCCACCTGATGTCACCAAGACCTTTTTGGGGCTCACAGCTCTTTCTCTCATCATTGCTCATCTATATGATTTAATAAATCATATTTAAATTGCATATGTGATTTTGGGTATGATTCTTAATAGGTTTATTTCTTTTTTAATCATTCTCAAGCAAGTTTACGTGGTTATTAATGGTTCACAGGTAGCAACGGACAAGGACAATGGCATCTTATTATACAAAGGAGACAATGACCCTTTGGCTCTGGAGCTGTACCAGGGACACGTGCGGCTCATCTACGACACGCTGAATTCCCCACCTACCACAGTGTACAGGTAAATAGCTGAGCTTTACCCAACAGTTGATTGCCAAAAAAAGATGGAAAGGTAGGATTTTTCCAAGAAATATGCATGGGAGAAGGATCTTTTATTTTACTTCATTGTATCTCTTTTATGTGTGTAATTAGATAAGAAAATCTGAATGAAGATTTAGCTGTATGGTTAAAAATTGGCATTTACTGGCAATACTGGTGACGCTGTGTTCTACTGTGGTTGCAGAAAAAGACCAGTAGTTGTGTTTTCTCACCTTCTGTAAAGATTCAAGTTATGGTGGGTGTTCTCCTTGAAATAGTTCCAAATAATCAGTTCCTTTGATGTTGATATTTAGCATTAATTTACTGTACCAAGACGTAACAGGGACTGTGCAACTGCAGGATTAGACTGTGTCAAATAGGGCCGAGTTCCTCTACAGGGTGAATGTTTTTAGAAGAACTTTTGCCTATATTGATAGTAACTATACAAACTATGAATAACCACAAATTACAGAGGTAAACTGTAGGGCAATTTGACCTTCAGACACTTAGCTTTTGGGGATACCCAACCCTCAACTTTCATTCATTAGTCACAAAAAAGAAAAGCAAGTGTAAAAGTGAACCCCATGCACAGAGGCGTTTCCCTAGGGAAGAGAGCTGTGCTGCTCGTGTCTTCCACTGCTCCTTTAGCACCCCTCTGCCCGCCTTAACTCCCTTCTGATGATTTCTGAGCCCTGTTGCTGCAGTTTTTTCTCTCTAAGCATGGAATTGTGACCACATGGAGCCCTTTCGGGTTCAGAGCAGTTTAATGGAAACATGTGGAAGAGCTGGATTTCCCTGCCCACCTCACTCTTGAAGGAAGAGCATCCCATCCGAGCAGGAGAAGGGATGCCACCAAGTATCACTAGCCAGGACGGGCCTTGCACTTTTTCTGGAAAGTTTTCTCAGCACTTGATAAGAGTCTTCCAGGAGCATGGTAGCTGTGCAGAGCTTTCTTGAAGGGGAATGATGACTTGTTTAAGAAAATGAAAAAATTCCTTCTGTATAAAAACATATTGGGTAACACCAATGCAGGGGTGTCACCAGGAAGAGCAATGACATGTACACTGTAGGAATGAAGAAAGGAGGTGGTTAGTGATTTTCACTGGCTGGGTAGGTGTGAAATATTTCTCTCTGTGTGGCTTCTAATCCTAATTGATTTCATGTTAGAGCCAGGCTGAAGTTGTTAAACAGTTTTACGCCGCTAATTAGAACATAGGGAAAAGCTCATTATGTGTGGGCAGCGCAGGGGGGTGAGGGATCGGTGTGGATGCTTGCGCTCTGTTGTCAAGGGCAGAGCGTTGTGGTGACAAGAGCTGTTGCCACCATCACAACAACAATTTATGGATCTGCTGCCTTCTGGCAAATTTGCCAGAGATGGCAGGCGGCGGCGTCCTCATTATTCCTGCGCCCTTCATATTGATCAAGGAGGAGGTCTCCATTCAGACTGACACCTCATTACCATAAGATTAATGCCCTGTTCACTACATTTTGTTCTGTGTGATCTGTTGAGATGGGAAAGAAGCTGCTTAATACGGTGCCCTTTCTGAAATGTCACTCTAATCTTTTATTAGTTTAAGGAGTGGAGCAAAATGGGATTAGCATGGAGCTTGATGGGAAAAGATTAGGTTGATTGAGAAAAACTGCAGCTAAAGAATGTCAAAAAGGGCCTCTAAATAGCTTAAAAGACTTGTTTTCCTTAAGGGCTGAGGAAGGGGGAGGAAACCGGCTTCTCTCCTTACAGTCATAGGATTTGAGGGTAGAAGGTGTGAGTGGATCTGGTTTGACCTCCCTATAGATCCTGTTTGACTTTTAGCTAAGGCGTGAGCTCTGTCTGGCTAAGACATGGCTTCCAGCTTGGCACAGAGTTTTGACAGGAAAACACCAAATAATGGGAAATCCCGCTTTTCCTGTAGTAGCTTGGACCGTGGTCAATCATTTCCATTATCCAGGCATTGGCCATGATTTCTAAGTTGTGTCGCTAATACCTTCTTGATGTTTTAGAGACTTTCTCCAGGGACATTAAAGTCCTTTAATACCTGGACTGGCTCCCATGAGTTTATCTGTACTGTTAATTGCATTGTCTCCTAATTTACATTTTGATGGCATGAACAGCTGATTCAGTGTCATGCATTTTACCTAAACCTTAAGAATTTGGTAAACTCTTTTCTGCAACTTCTACATTTTTTCATTTTTCACCAAAAAGAAGGTTACTAGGAGAACCTGTAACAGTCAAAACTTAGCCACCCCACTGGTAAAACAGTTTGCTTTCTCTGTTCCTACTCCTTGCTGTCTTGTTTAGATGCCTCATTTAAATCTCAATCTCAGGAAAAGTGGACTGTTTGCCTTTGAGAAGCTCTGTTGAGAGACTATTAGATTAATTTTCACGGGCAATTTCAGGCACTGCTGTCCTCCAAAGGGGTCCACTTCTCGGAAGAGATGAGCAGTGCTCTGGCTCTTGTTTTCCCTCACAAGAGTCTGCCAAAAGAGGAGGAGGCCTTAAAATGCTGCCTGGTGGAAACTGTGCCAGCTACAGCTGCAGGAAATCTATAATTGACCTGGTCCTGTGTTGTAAGGGAGATGTTTTACTGGCTATTTCAGGTACTCCCATGATGGGATGTGGGAAGTCATTGGCAAGCCACATCTTCTGTAATTCTTCAGAAGTCTCCTTGATAAGATTTATTAGTAGTACTTAAAAACAGGAAAATTAGCAAAGCACTTGGCTAATACAGGTAATATTCTGTAGGGATAAGATAAAACCTGCTGTCAGACAGGTTTGTAAGCCAGCAGTGAGTAAGGTGTACTCGGTGGCAGTTTTGGGTAGGATTTAGCCAAAGGGTGCTGGAAGGGTGACGCACGCGATGTGTAACATTGCAAAACTCTCCCCCAGCCCCTTAGCGTGCAGCCAGGGGGAAGGCTGGAGCTAGACCAGTGCTCTGACCTGACTGGTGGGGTGTCTTCTGCCACAGCTTGGCTCTGCAAAACTGTCCTAGGATTTCATTAGAGCTGCGGTACAAAGTGGAAAAGCCCAAGATGAAGTCGCTGTACACTCAGATTTGCTTTACATGATTCACTCCTGTGGTCCGTTTGGAGAGAAAGGTTAAAGTTGACATTGGACTTCTCTTTCCTTCCAGTCAGATAAAGGTCAGCAAATGCCCGATGGGAACAACTACCTAAAATACATTGTCATTTATCATCAGGTTAGAAAAAAATACAAGTTAAGGCATGAATATGCAATGAGTGAATTCGCCCTTTGGAAAGAAAAGCTGACTGTCTGTTACTGGAACTCCTTGCTGTCGGCTGCAGGATAACGGCTTCCTGGGCATCATAGTAAACTTCTTCTAGAAGATCCATTTTTGAAGGAGGATTCCTATTTGTTTTTTTCTTTTATTCTATTTAATTATTCTATAGATGCACAAACGAGAATGGAAATCTCTTTTTGAGTGCTTTATTAACCTCCTGGTTTCTGCAGTGGTGAGAGTTACTCTTCCATGCCATAAGAGTACTTAGCACTGAGCCAACAGTGAGTTCTTGAAATAAGAACTTGTCTTATCTTGAAAAAAAATAATCTGCCTTAATTTAAAGATACCACCTGATGAGGAACGTGCTGCTTTTATTTACCACCATGCTCCAATTGTTATTAACAAATAACATGTAATAACATGAATTAACAAATAGCATGTAATTCTGTACTTTCAGCATTCAGCCATTGATCCTGGTATCTGTTTAACTGTATTCTACAGGGATGGCTTCCTATTTTCAGTATTTTTTCTTATGTCTTTTCCTTGAACCAGAGATGAGACCTTACTGATAATTTTTGCTCTGATGGCTTTTATGCTACTACACAGTCATATTCATTTGGATGCTAAATTAATCCTTCCTAATAGAAATGGAAAATAGAAGTTTGACACAAACTTCTGATGTAATTCCCTCCAGAGTTCCCAGATTGCCATGTTGCATACAGACTGTCATATCTGGGAAAGAGCAAGATGCAGACATCATTGGTGTAAAATCGTATGTTTTCATGCAGGCTTCCTGGCAGCAGAGAAAAAGGAGGCAGTTAGGAAAACATAGGAATTAATTGTGTTTGTCTTTCTGCAGGGCCTACACTCAAATTGCATTACTATTCCTTTTAAAAGTATCCTCGCATAATCTGTTTTCAAAAATGCTGCATCGTTAAATATATTTTTAATAGATTGTATCATGCAGGTCTTTTGGTCTGGCTGATTCTTACGTAGCGTAGATGGATGTTCTTGTGGTTACAGCAGCATCTGCAAACTCCCTGTTTCATTCCAGGTTGCTCAGCCTCTGCCCGTGGAGGCTGGAGCCCGGGGAGCAGCCCGTGTGGCCACCAGCACTTGTCCCACAGAAAAGGGCACTGGTTTTAAACTGAAACACAGGAGATTTAGGCTAGATATAAGGAAGAAATTTTTTGCATTGAGGGCGGTGAAGTTCTGGAACAGATTGCCCAAAGACACGGTAGATGCCCCGTGCCTGGAAATATTCAAGGTCAGGTTGGACAGGGCTCTGAGCAACCTGATCTGGTTGGAGATGTCCCTGCCTGGTACAGGAGGGTTGGACTAGATGGCCTTTAAAGGTCTCTTCCTAAACTATTCAATGTCACTAAACTATTCATGCCACTCCAAAGAACTAAACTTGGTAGTACTCTTGGTCCTCTACTCAGATTTCATAGACTTCTCCACATTTCTGGTGCTGAGGTTGAACAGCTGCTTTGGTGACGGAAGAGCTTCCACACTTTTCAAAGATACGGAAGGTGTAATCACCTTTCTGTAGCTGCAATTGCTTATCTGAAAAAAGCCTGGGAGGCTTCACCATTCATTAACTGCCTTCTAGGGAGGAATTGCTGGAGGAGTGAAAGCATTACATATTCTTATCATCATTATTAGAGCTTGTCAAACCCAGTTTTTACCAAAAGTTTCTTTGCAGAGCTCACTGCATGATGGGTCCTTTTCTGCCTAACACCTTCATGGTGTGCAGCCTGTGCTGTGCCCGTCCCTGGTAGGATTCCTGTTCGATACTTCTGGATGGTCTCTAAATAGACTGTTTTTCAGAGATTTTGTGAGATATCACTGAGCTCTTAATAATTCTGTATATTTGCAATCCATTTTATTCTCTCTGTCACACACACTTATTTTTTCAGGTACTCCTTAGGGCTTTTGAGTGAAATATAATGAAAGAAACCAGTATTAATCTCTGACCTGCACAGTAGAAGTTGTAAAATTTGAATGTACTTATACATCTTGCATGAGCCAAGGCAAAGGACAGATGAATTATTTTTTGCCTTTATAAAGGGCTTTGGCATATTTGAATGGGACAAAAAGGACATGTGAGCTCTTGTCAAACTACAAACATCACACTTCCCAAGTTTTTCTTGGATTTTTGTGTAGTAGGACAGTGAAAATGTAAGGCCAGGACCTTAAATGTCATCTTACTTTTATCACTAGGTTCAGAATCAAATATTTGTTTTCATGAAATTCAGAAACTTTCTTCTGCTGAAAGGAAGCTTAAGAAGGGTAAAGTTTTGTCCTTCAGGCTGCCTGAGGACTTAGCAGACAAAATCTTGTTAAGCAGAATTAATTTTTTTTCTTTGTAAATCTCTTCAGTATCTCTTGGAAGAATGACAGTTTCTCCTCTCTCTTCTCTCCTCATCTCCACCCAGCTCATTCTCCTCCGTGCAGTAGCTGAGTAGCTAGGAACACTGTGCCACAAACCCACAGCTTTATTTCCAACCTTACACATATGTGTAGGGTGTGTCAGTGAGATGTTTTATCAGAAGGCAAAACCTTTCACAAAGCAAGTCCATGTGTCTGTGTACCAGGTACAGGAAGTTAGGAACAGGTCACCTAGAGCCACTTGCCTTGTGGTGGTGAAGAAACAGAAGTTACATCCTCTGAGTCCAAGGTGACCTTCTTCAAGGCCCAAAATCTGGGGCTATCAGTCTAGGTTGCCCTCAGATGTCCCCTGCCAATAGAGGCTGGGCTGCCCCAGAACACACAGGTTCTGGCAACCTCCACGAGCTGCTGGCTTGCCCAAAGACCTGTGGTTGAGGCAGGGGCACGCTTGGCTTTGTCTTCCCCTCAGCACTCAACATTGGAAACCACTCAACTTTGGAAAATTTATTCCACAGTCCAAAAAGGCACTAAAATAAGTACCTGCTCCTCAACCCCAAAGGGTTTCATGCCCTTTTAACCAACTCTTTGAATTAACTTGTGTTATCACCACTTGAAGTCAAAGCAGAGATATTATTTGTTTGCTTTTGTTCAGGAATGTGGCCAACTACACCATCACTGTCACCTTTAACGCTGTTTTTTAAAAAAATCAGAATAGTGCTGCAGACCCAAATCAACTTCAAATAGGTGGCAGGAGACAGTCCTGTCCTCCCAAATCCCTTTTGAAGCAGACTCTGCTGGCTTTCATGCATGGACAACATATAAGCAAATTGTCAGTACTCTGTGTATTTTGTTAAGCAAATTGATTTGATGTTGTTTTCTAAACAGACACCCGTGAGCTGGCTGTACCTTGTAACTTTAGTCACTGCATCCCTGTCCTCTGCTCAGCTCCACCTGCACCTCCCAGCAGCTCCCCCAGGAGGGAAGCCAGAGCAGATATGCTGTGTCCATCACCACTGGTTGCTTTGCTGATCAGCAGCCTTTCAGGAAGAGCTATGCAAAACAGAGGACTGCAGCACACACATATTATATTATATGGAAATATTATAAGGCTGTTTTCTTTCAGCAGAGAATAATAATAAAAATGTGACGAAGTCAGCAAGATGCCAGTATTAACCCCAAGAAGAAATGAGAGGTGATGAGAAAGGGATAGTTCACAACTAAACAAAAGTGATGGGAGGAGAACACACCCAGGATTAATCAATACGTTAAAATGCCCTGAGTTCAGCCTCTAGTTGGCCTTTAACTTCACAGCTTCTGGCCCCATCAGCTCCTCTCTCTCCTGACTGTATTAGACACTTCAGAGGATTGTGCCTGAAGATGGAAAGCAAATCCTTCACAGTTATGACATTTTACTTTGCAGTGGAGAGTGTTGACCATTCAAAAGTATTTTCAGAGCATCAAGAAGGAAGATGTTTGCTCTTGGAAACTTGGTGAGGTCTATGAGCTAAGAAGCTCAGTGCCTTGCAAGCACTTGCTGGTTTTCATGGTTTTGGGTTTATGTAAAAATGAACGGTGAAGCCAAAAGTTGTTCTCTACAGTGATTTGACTATAACTAAAAATAATACAGCTCTATCATCAAAAGAAAATTGCTGCTGAAAATGCAGAAACCCACATTATAAATGAAGGTTTTCCCCTGTTTGTTAAAGTCAGTAGCTGGGTTGAGTTTTAGCCAGGTCAGTTCAAGCCTTGAAACTGCCCAGCCAAACCAAAAGTAATTGTGAAACAAGAACTATTTCTTCCACCCCAGCAGATAACCTGATCCAGTCATTAGTCAGTCTGTAACATGTTTCTTCTAGTGAGAGCATCAGTAAAACCATGACAGTGGTCCTGGCAACTCCTGAGCCCTCATCAATTAGTGCCAATGTTCATTAGCTCACCTTCTGAGCAGTGAGTTTGGTTTCTACGTGTTGGAAACAAACTCTTGTGCTGAACTCTGTTTCCAGTGAGTAACTAGGAGAAAGGTATTTTAAAAGGCATTTTCTTGCTATATATAGCACAGGTCATTAGTCCAGTATTACATTGCCAAAGTTGGTTAATACTGATTACATCAGAGGAAGGTTGAAGTATTCTCATAACAGACAATGATGGAATAAACCTAATCATAGTCAAAATGACTTTATAAACTTCCTATGCACTAATGACTGGCTCATGTCTTGAATCGTGAGGTTTTTGCCTTGCAACAGAATGTAGCAAGCTAATATAACATGTTTATTTTTTTTGCCTGTAAATTTCTTGTAAACATGATGACTAACAGAAAGTTTAGATGTGTACCATGTGCGATAGATTTATATCCCGTTTATACCGAGCGCCAGGCTCTGGATTCAATCGCTCCGGTCTCTGTTGGAAGAAGCACACGCAGCACTGGTGCTGGGGGTGATGGCAGAGGTACAGCATCATTCTGTGCACAGTTATTGCACTGCTTCTTCCCAGTATAGAAGCGTGACCCGCAGCTCGGCGTTGGCCAGCACGCCCAGTGCTGCTGGAACAGGTGGGTATGGCAGCGTACGCTGCTTGTCAAAGAGCAGTGCCTTTTGTTTATTTTCGTGGAAGCAGAGGTATCCAACTGCAGGTATGTTGCCACAGATGAGGTGGAAACAATTTCATTTCCTGACCACGTATCAGGTTTCTAAATAGACACAGCTTGCTTTTTTTTTTTTCCTTGGGGCTTAGCCTCCAATTTCAGCTAAAACACATCATTCTGTCTGTCATTCTAATTGGAAGCACTTTTAATGGTATTCTGTAGTGGCCCTGGTCCCTGCTGCTAAATGGCAGACCATCATATTTTCCAGAGCTGAAAAAGGGGTAGATGGTGCAAAGTATTGCCCCTGATGAAATGACTTTGCAAAGACACCTGATGGGTTTCCTCATCAGAACCCGAGCTTTGATCTCCAGTTGAATAGCAGAGCTGGTTTCAATCGTGTTTGATACCGGCACTGAAACACAAGCCCAAGCATCCTGGTTTGTTCCGTGTCCTGGTGGGGCAGGGTCTGTGCTGGTGCACATCCTGGTGTGTGCCACACAACCAACCATGCATGTCCAGTGCCACCTCCTCACTGGGGAGGCTGTGGCACGCGGTGCTGTCACGGGCACTGCTGCTGTGCCGGGGCCTGCCTTCCCCTGTGCTGTTTGCAGTGCCATTTTTTTTAAGGATAACTGATTTAACGAGTCCCGGTAGCATTGCAGAATCTATATGGGATTATTTTTACACTCTGCATTTACTGGGTTTGTTATTTTATATGAGGCATGTTACAGTAAAGAGATGCAGTAGCTCGTAGCACGGCGATACGCTGTGTGCCGTGATGTGCAACCTTGTCCTGGTGGAGTAAGATGGGGAGGCAGCAACAGCGTGATCTGTCGTGCCGGAGAGGCCTCACACTTGAAGAGCTGTTTTTGCTGCCATTACACTTGCATTTAACAACTTCTCAGTTAGCAGAACGTAGTGCTCAGCTCTGCAGAGACATGGTGATGCTGGAGGAGACCGGTGCAGGCTTCAGCTCCCCAGTGGTGGGGCTGGAGGGAGGTCTCAGACCTTTTGCCCAGGTCAGGGATGCTGTGAGAATTCCCTGCAAACAAGGACTGCTTACCCCGGCGATGAATCTGACCCTTTTATGAATAATCTAGGGAAAAGGGTCAAGATTGTGTTAATTGCATCTTGCAGGGTTATAAAAAAGGTCCTTGCTTTTCCCTTAGCAGGTCTGTAATACAATAACTCTAGCTGTTGGCAGGGGTGCTGCAGGAACTGAATTATGACTGGAAATTAGATATGCATAGCCTGGCCAAACGATCATTAAGGGAGATACGGTAATCAGCTGCCAGTGTTTAAGGGCTGTAAACACCAAGAAGAGAAAGATGGTTTATTTGGGTGGTCTACAGAGTTGTAAGTAGGAGAAAAGGTATAAAACAAAGCAAATGAAAATGGAGGTATCAAGGAAAAAAAATCTTAATGTCGAGTGCTCTCAGCCCAGGAGACCTAACGCTCAAGTCATGTAAAACGGGACTGAACATAACAAAAGAGAGTATATTTTAAGCTGAAAGTGAACTTGAATGCTTTAATATATCTCTTTCACCTCTTATTTCCCTAGCCTTGTGTTTCATTAGCATTTTTCATACTTTTTTCTCAACATGTGGTTTTTATTTGGCTTCTGAAGATGACAGCACTTGAAGAGATGTGTTATTGTAGAGGTAGCACAAACACTACTCCAATTATGATTTTTGCCTTTGTTGCCATGGAGAAGTTTAAATCTATTTTAGGTGAAGGACTGATTATAACTGGAACTAAGGGCCGGAGGTAACTGTAGCTTGGAAAGGTGAAATGATACCTGAAGTCAGCCTGGTACGGTACGAGTTTCACAGCTCCCAGATTGCCAACCTCTCAGTGCGGTTCCCCGCAGCTCTCACCTTGTGTTTCTTGACTTTGATACCTCCCCTCTGGTGCCCGCTCTGCCCACGTGCTGTGAACTCCTTGGGCTCTTTTGGACACGTATTTCTGGTTAGTCCCTTCTACTTCCAATGTTTTCAAAGATTATCCAAGTTCAGTGTTCCCCATGGCCTTCACTCCCCAGTCACTTACTATCCTTGTGTTTGCTTTGTTCTGCGCTTCAAATGAGGCATGTCCCCATTAAGACAGAGGTCAGGAAAATCTGGAGACTGTAGCTAATGAATTGATGTCCTCATTTGCATAATTGATGGTTATACATTTCCTCAGTGACATGGTTTGCTGTGATACTTAAAGCTATTTTTGTTTTTGACTTCTCTGCCCTGCTGTTCTCTGCTCTCTACATTGAAGGTACAGTACCTGTCAGTGAAAAAAATAACCCCAAAGCCCAAATTTTACAAGTTCAAATTGAATGCTTTAATCCTTTAATGCATTTCTGTTCACTGGCTTATTTACAGTGGCTCGGCTCTAAATCTTTCATGGGTATTAGAGCAAGGGGAGTCAGTGTTTATCACGTGGGTGTGCTTGGGGCTGGAGTAGAGGGGAAAGAAAATATAGGAGGGAGAAGAGAAATAGATCAAAAATGAGAGTGGAAATCAGTTATTTTGTATATTCCTTGGGGTTTTATATTTAATACACATCTCTTTCCCTTCATTTCTTTGTGTTCTGGAGTCTCAGCCCTTGGCAGAGGTGTGCAGTGCCCTGTGCAATGGGCTCATCTTGCTGGAATTGCTCTGACAGAGTTCCCTGTGATATGAAATTTTAATGACTCTTCTATAGGACTCTCCATTCCCTGTGAGGGCAGCTCCGAGCTCTGTACCTGGGCACAGAAGGAACGGAAGGTGCTGGACCCAGGGCCTTCTCATGAGCTGTAGAAGCTGGGCTCTTCCCATATGCCTAGTATTTTCCTGGTTTGGTTTTGGGGTGGGTTCTTTGGCCAAATCTGATCAAATGCCATGGCCAGCTCTTGGTGAGAGTAATGAAAGGTCAGGATAACCTTGATGAAAGCACTGTAATGGATTGTGCAAGAGGCGTAACCTGTGCTGTGAGAAGATGAGTGTAATGGAGAACAGAAAGGTGAGGGGTGCTGCTGGGGAGCAGCATGTGTGTCCCCTTTGCTGGACAGGCAGGGCACCAGAAACGGGTACACTTGGAAGGGAACTGAACTGGTTTCTCAGCATGAAGTTTGTTACAAGACTCACTTGGAGGTCTTGTAGGGACTGCGAGTGTCAGTGCAGTGTCTGATGAGATGGGACCTCATGTCCTTATTGCCCTTATTGCAATACCAGAAGAAATTTCTGAGTCCTGAAGAACATTTTAGTTTTATATAAAACTGATTTTGTGGTTCCTTTTACTGCTTACTTTTTAGCAAGTTTAATTATTAAATTCTTGAAAATCCTTACCTACGCTTCAAATGTTTACACTTCAAACGTAATTCCATTTTTCAACAAGAATATATTGTAAACTCTGTAATGTCTAATGGTGGTGGCCCAGAACATTGCAGTTGGAAGTTGGCTAAAAATTCCTGTCTTTTTTAATCGTTTGGAAAAAATCTCCAAAGCCAGGAGTTGGTTTGTTAGTGCCCCCAAGGAAAGCATTTGGCTCAACTCTAGCAGCCCTTGGGCTTCTCCCTGCATTTCCTTTCCCCTCTCCCGTGCTTTGCTCAGACATATTATTTTGATTTAACCATCAAGCATGAAAACCTTTCCAAAAGGGAAGGCGCTGGGTCACGTCAAGTGGGCTGTCAGGTGTGCGGCACGGCGAGCTCTGGTTCAGCGCACAGATTGGGAGCAGGAGCCAAGACAAACCGGCCGCTCCGCCCGCGGTGCTGCGCGGGGCTCGGCGGGGAGCGGAGCCGTACGGACCCCCCCCATCCCGGCTGCGGGCACCGGCCCCTCCGCGATGCTCCAGCGCCCTCTGCTGCCCGAGCGCCGCCTCTGCCGCGGGGCGCCGCCGCCGC
>NW_015090893.1:2487616-2509557 GCF_001431845.1 Calidris pugnax
CCGCCCCGCCGGGCCCCCCCCGCACCCGCACCCGCCGCCGGTGCCCTCCCGGCCGGGACCGCAGCGCTGAGCGAGCGCCGGCCGCCCCCCGTCCCGGGCAGGTATTTACACGCCGCGGGCTGTTTCAGAAGGAAGAGCTCCGTAAGACCACCTGATCCCCAATAAGAATTCAATTAAGATTTTAATAAAAGCCTTGCAGAGAGCTGGGTCAGGAAGAGGCCCCCTGAAAAAGAGCCGAGCGCAGCAAGTTTGTGCTGCGAGCTGCGTGGTGATGCGCTGTTCAGCCTCTGTGGCTTCCCTCCCTTCATCTCCAGCCAAGCCACTGTCTCCAACTGTCTCAGACGATTGCTGAGTCTCCTAAAGGCCCAGTACATGAGAGGCTCCAAGGAGAGTTCATGCAACATTTCTCTCACCACTGGTTTCTCCCCCAATGTTGTCTCCATCTCTCTCAAAAATCCAAAGGCATCTCAACGTCTTTCTGTCAGCAACAGCAATAACTGCTTTAACACAAGTATCTCCTGTCTGGGGATTTTCTGCCATCCTGGCTGTCCACATTCAGTCTTCCCATCATATGTTTGCCCCTTCTCAAAGAGCAAATGAGTGCTTTTCCTGATTTGACTTTATCTGCTTTACAGAACTGCAGGGTTGGGTGGTGGCTGTGAAGTACTTTGTTTCCAGGCACAGATTATTTAAATTCAGAGTTAAGAAGCGAGAGTCGGAACCGGCTAATGTCCATCCACGTGTACCTACAGACAGGGACCTCTTACTCCCTTTCCAGTAAAAACCACCAGCCCTGGGTAAGCTGAAAGGCGTGAGCACCATGTGGGGTGGCTGCTTCATCGCCAGGACACACAGACTTTTGTTTGCCTGTTAGTCAAGGCATAATCTGGAAAAAGCACACGCTGTGGAGGAGTAGGTGATTAATGCCTGTGAAATCCTGGCCCGGGGAAGAGCCAGCCCTGCCAGACGTGATAATGTAGTCCTCTGACAAATGGTCTAGCTTGGCCTTCTTCAGATAACGATGTAGTTTTGTGCGTTAGCTTCAGATATTGATCCCACCAGGGAAGGGTTCCCTGTCGTACAGCCATCCATCCCACCTCCTCACTGCTGGGCTGTCAGAGCCGAAGGGCTTTGGCTGTACTTCTTCCTTTCATTGGCACTTCTGCATAAGCTAACAATTACAAATATGCATTTCCATTTATCTCGCACCTTTCAGCTGGAAGCCTGAGTGCTTTCCCCGTATGAATCAAGCATTGCGACACAACAGCGAGATACGGGGAGTACACAGGATCACCCCGTTGGCGCGTTGCCGCAACACAGCTGGTTCTTGTAACGTGGCAGATACTTAGCAGAATTCAACAATATCTAAACAGAAAGTTTGGACCAGCTGTTTTCAAACTTATTTGAGTTGTCAATCCATAAAGTAGTCTGCTAGAGGTGTGGGCCCCAATAAAGGGGACTTGGGTACAGTGATGACAGGCTTGTTATTCTGAGGTGCACGCACTCCATCACCTCCAGCAATGCGTCTAGCAGAAGTCTTCACTTCTCATCCTGGCCCACGCAACTCGCTGCCCTTGCAGTGGCCCTGATAGAACTGTATTTTGAGCCAGACTGTCTACTCCATCAACTGGCTGCATTTTGTACAATGTCAAGCCTTTGTTTTTTTTAAAAAAATACACTTCAAACAGTACCAGCAGCTCCAGGTTCCCGAGACCTGGCTCCCCAGGGCGCTCTGGCCACCCAGAAGATGGGCAGCAACTGCGGCCCAGCTGCTTTCCTGCAGGTCAAGGCCAAGGTTCAGCTGGCAGAGCTTTCCTGGGAGCTGCTCTGTAGCAGAACTAACCTCATGATCACATAAAGCCACGCAGTAAAGGGGCTCAGGTGCTGCTGTCATCTTACAACTCGTGTAATCTTAGGTCAGCTTTTAGAGGCATCCGTGTTCGTGCTTCATCCCAAAAACCTGTGGGGACAGCAGCACAGCAGAGGCACATTAGCTCAGTTTTAAGCACACTCTTCTTAAACAAGCACATCCCCAGAAACGCCCGCAGTGCTCACTTGCTGCCTGGCATTGCTCTTGTGTAATCGGTCATGTCAGGTCTACTGTAAGACACTATAAAAATGAAACTTCTCCTGGGAGGTAATTGCCAAGTCATGTGATTTGTTTCTGAAGTTGAGGTCCTGTTGCCATGCCACAACACCCTTACATGTCAGTTATGCAGGACTGGGCACTAAAGATGGGTATCATGTCATCTAGGTTAAGGTAGATACATCTAGAAGTGATTCATTCTTAGAGATGAGTCACTCCTTAAGCGTGCTCGTTCCTCTCCACTGATAGTAAAGGGCTGGGTAAATAGCTCAGAGAGAGAGGTCTACAAAACACCTGAAACAGCCTGACCTATGACTTTGTAACTTCCTGAGAGAGGACGCTGAGCTCATGGGCCATTTGGATGAGCAGAAACCCATTCTTGAAACTAACCTTTTACATTTTAATATGGTATTTACCACTTGTGCAGCAATCCCAAATCCAGATTGTTGGCTAAGCAGCATCTCGGGATGCCTAAATCCCCCAGTTGGTGTTTTCTGTCTTTATCCGTATGTAACAGAACCACCACCCAGCTAACGAGCCTGCCGGGAGGAATTTGGAAAAGGGTGCTCGCAGGCCACGCTTAAAATGTGTTGGCAGCACTGTGCATGTGGGCAGTTCACAAAGCCCACACTTTAATTTCAGCTGTAACCGCTACTGCTATTAGACTCTCATTATGCGCTGGTGTTTGCGTGCGCGTGGAACAGAGGCTGCACCATTTAATTATATCTACAGCAGTGGAAAAGTCCCATCACGTCTATAACTACCAGCCTAATTTGAAACCCTCTTTGCTGAAGAGCAGGTAATCCCACCCTTGCCCCTCCTGCTCCTAGGAGTTGTTTTAGAGAATTTCAAACATGCAGCATAAAGGCTTGAGAGCTGAACCTGCCCTGAAAATAAAAAATGATAGTGTGACGCAGATTGAATTGTACCACTGCATCTTCTCATTTGTGGGAGACTGAACTGAAGACGAAGGTGAAGATGGTACGTGGTGCAGACTAGCAAAAAGCTGTTGAGTCATCTGACTCGCTACAGGCTTCGTGCATTTGAAAAATCAGTGCTCAAAACACCTGAGCAATAAATACACGGTGCCTTTAATATGTTGTCTCAGGTGGCTGCCCGCTCCCTGCACCCCCAAAATTCAGGCTGGCTTATTCCCAAGCCTCAGTCTACACCTAAATGTTTCTTCAAGAGGAGTAGCAATCTGTCAGTTTTCCTTGCGTTCAGGTAGGACCGTATGTGTCGAACAAAGTACCCCAGTCATTTCTAAGCCAAAACCTCCTGAATTCTTTCCCTGGCTTTAAGGCACTCAGCCTGTCCTCATGCCTCAGCATGTAGTTATAGGATACTTGTGCTGTGAGGAAATACTGGTTTCAGAGGCCCCTGCTGTCTTTTGCCCCAAACTGCAGTCCCTCCCTGCCCCTGTGAAATAATTTGAGTTTAAAGTAACCATACAAAAAGAAATCATTTCAGTGATCCGGCTTGCAATGTGGGCAGCAAGCAGTGTGACAGAGGGGCAGCAGGCTGGGGCTGAAAGCACAGAATGGAGGATTTTGAGTAGTTTTGTCACCAAAGCAAGTATATTGTTTATCTACACCCTTGCTTTTCTGCCCTGGGAAACACAGCTACAGTAGCTACTATCCTGATTAGGTGTCCTCTCAAGTGTTGTATATGTGTAGGCACTGCCTGCAAAGCTGTCAGCAATGCTTAAATTTGTACCTTGGAGCCTCACCTAGAAGAAATATCAAGAGCATGGTGACTGTAAAGGAGCGTGGAATGGGAGCTGTGCCTGGCAAGCTGTGATTCCAGGAGACAGCGTGTCACAGAGGCAGTTCACTGTTAACGTCACCTTCTAATTCTCTTTTTTTTCTTTTAGTGTGGAAACAGTGAATGACGGGCAGTTTCACAGCGTGGAACTTGTGATGCTGAATCAAACTCTGAACCTGGTGGTGGACAAGGGGGCTCCCAAGAGTCTAGGAAAACTCCAGAAACAGTCTTCTGCCAGCCTCAACACCCCCCTCTACATTGGAGGTACAGTGAGTTGCTCTGGTCTTTTGAGATTTTAACAAGTCTTTTCAGAAGCAAATCATCTTCCATCCTATGGAGAGGACACTCCGGGCAGCAGATAAACCAGCAGTTTGCCTTTCCCCTCTGCCAGAGGTTGCTTCCCTGGACAGAGAGCCCAGAAACCACACCGCTGCTGTTCTGCTTCATGCTCCACAGCCCACCAGCAGCCTGCTGCAGCTCGCACACCAGACCAGGGAGGTTCACCTCAGCACAGCACAGGCAATTTCTGTGTTACGAGCCATGGCAAGAGCAAACACTTTGTCATTTCTAAAGCTTTCGGTACTGGCTGGCACCAGGATGTCATGGTCGAAGAATACAATGGAAGTATCACAAACAGTCACTGCAAAAAAGCAGATCAATAGTTAATAGGTTTAAATATACCATAAATGAGCTGTATTTCTGATGGAAATTTTTATAGAGGTCTAAAAATTGGGAGGGAAAAAAAAGATTAACACATCCAAGCCATATTAACAGACAAGCAGGCTAAGAAGTTCTTGGCTAATAGTTTTCTCATTAGCAACTGAAGCCAGAGCTTCAGTATTAGAAAGATACAAGAAGTGACCAAACTTCAGTTAAGAAGTTTTTTTTTCTCCCATTCAGTACTAGATTTTGGGGCAAGGAGGTGCCAAGTGGGGTGGGGAGCAGATGTCCCGAATAATGAGTATCCCACTGATTAAGTGTCTGAGTATGAGGGACAGAACAAAGGCTGTGCTCTGCCCAATTGATTTGTTTTTGCCAGAACTCCCCCAACTCTATTCTCGACTGAATGTTGAAATCTCTCCGTTTCGGTGATGTGGAGTTCTTGAATTTTAGTCAGCCTATTCTAAATACAAGAGTCAGCAGAACAGTAATAGACACAGAAAGTCTTTGGGCTTTTTCTAATCAGATCATTGAAGCCAATAGTAGAAATCCTTACCAATTCCACTCGGTGCTGGTCAAGCCTTTTGTAAATAATTCCCTTTAATAACACTTTTCTAAAAGAACACTGAATATTGCCCTTGTAAATCAGCAAACTGGCTTATCTTGCTTTATACAGAGCTGAACTTTTATAATTGGCTCCTGCTAAGAATGTCACAGGCTATTAAAGAGCATTATGCATCAAAGATAATCTGCTGGTGAGGCCATCACAATTTCTCCCTCTAGCACAGCATAAAAGATACCAACCCCACAGCGATTTATACACAGGGAACTTGGGAAGTAATCACATGGAAAAGTTTTGTTAATGGATGAGCACTGTGGATCAATACTAATTTTCAAAAGGTACCTACAAAAATGCATTCACAGGACAAATCTGAGACCTGAAGTGAAGGACTGTTGGATGCCAGAAGCCGTGAGCTCAGTGGAGACTTTTTTTATTGCCTATTAATATTCTTCTTGCCTCTTTCTAAACCCTCGCTGTTCTGCATGTGCCACCTCTCTGCATGTACCATTCCCATGGATGCCAGCTGCCCTCCACTTCAGGCTGTTTAAAGTAATTGATTAAATTACCCCAGAGCAATTGTTCTAAACCTGCACTGAGCTTTAAGACAGACCTGAGCCTTCATGTGCCCAGAATTTTGTCCATCTCTCCGAGGACATCACCTGGTCTCACAACCTGCCTCCTAACACATGGTTAAACAAAGGTGCTGGTTTTGTTTTAAGACCATCTTTAGCAGTGGAGTTAGTTAATGATAGCAAATTCAGAGGCCTTAACGCAGCTGAAAATGGAAGCACTTGCCTTTGCTAATGCAGCTGCACAGCCCAGGCGGATGTCGGTGGGGAGGGTGTAACACAGCATCCAAAAGAATCTGCTGGCCATCTGAGCGCATGATCTCTTCCAAGCACTTGAGCAAGATGGAAGGTACTCACCACAAAGAGTTGGCCTGGTCTCCTGAAGTGCTGTTCGCTGCGCTGGGTTCAGTGGGGTGCACTCCTACCACTCCCTGTCTCAATGCTGGGATGGAGTAATGCCCAACTCCCTGGCTGTGTCCCGGAGGTGGTAGCTGTCTGCTGGCCAGTAAAGACAGTCTTTCAGAAGGATAATTGCTATTAAACTACAGACAGAAGGAGCATTATCTAAGGACAAGAACACATGGCCATCAGCCAAAAAAAAAATTTTTTTTTTCTTTTTTGTCATATACTTCTTATGTAAGCTTGGACAAATGATTTTATTTTTGTTTCTTTCCATTTCCAGAATGAGGACAATGAGACTGTGCTACCTTACAAAGGTCCTATGCAGATTAATTCTTTAAGGATTATAAGGGGCTCTGACAAAAGAAACATTAGCAATTATAATTTATGTACCATCATTGTAACTGTGGGTAAACCTTCTCTTTTTGTTTTTATCTGAAGGGATCCCGACCTCTACTGGATTATCTTCGCTGCGCCAGGGTGCAGATAAGACACCAAATGGTTTTCATGGATGTATTCACGATGTCCGCATCAATAACGAGCTGCAGGATTTCAAGGATTTACCACAGCAGTCACTAGGAGTCCTTCCTGGCTGCAAATCCTGTAACATCTGCAAGCACGGTATTTGCCGGTCCCTGGAGAAAACAAGTGTGATTTGTGAGTGTCACCCAGGCTGGACGGGCCCCCTGTGTGACCAGGAAATTGGAGACCCGTGTCTTAACCACAAGTAAGCTCAAGCGAACGCTGATGGGAGGGTGGAAGCTTTACAGCTAATGCATATTTCACGTTTCATCTTGTAAACCACATCTGACTATTTCTGGAGGTGCTGGGTTCCCACATGAAAATTGCTGGCAGTTGTGAGTCAGCATCCATGGCAACTCTCAATTTCCACTTCTTGTTCTGACGTTGCTCACTCTCCAAATTAGCCGTTTGTCCTGGAGGAGCTATAAGGTGTTAATACTGCGTGCTGTGCTCTGCACACTGGAATATGCCAACTCCTGTTAATGGGTATGGGTTATCTCCGAGGCGGTGAGTGCCTGCACCCAGCCAGAGCAGAGCTACCTGTGAGTGGGAGGTACGCGTTTTAGGGATGTGCTCACAGCAGCATTGGACCCAGTATTCAGACCAACCTCCTGAAGCCCATTATGCGCTCCACTGTGAACAGTTTTAAATTTCCCAAATAGCTGACTTAAATATTTAAAGTCTGAAACAGCCCTTTAAAGCCTGAGCTTAAAGGATAGCATGGCGTTGCATGCGAAGGGAGCATGAGTGTAAAGCATTCACAGTTCAAAGGCTGGATAACCACATCTCCATCAGAAAGGCTGAATGAATGGCTCACTTATGGCAAGGAGACGGGGAAGCAGTCCAGTGCAGAGCAGCGGCTGCACAGCTCAGTGCTGCCTCATAACCAGATGGAAGTACTTTTGTTTTAGAAGCTACTTTGGTCGCACTGTCTGTGCAAAGGGGCTTTCCACCAGCACATACTTTTGACAGGTAAATTGACACAGTGAAAAATCACTCTCTTTAGGGCAGAAATTTTACTTGGCGGAGGTACCGTTTTAAACTTGCTCCTGGGTCTCATTCAGTGAAGTACTGAGCCCTGGAAGGTGTTGAGAAGCACCTGACAGTTTACAGACCAAAGCTACGTAGACCCAAGTGAAGGAGCACTCAGAGGCCCAAATGTTTCCTTGAATTTCCAACATCAACATGAAACTGTTGTGGTTGGACAGAGGAAAATAGGGGAGTTCCAGATGTTTATGTGATGAGGGATTGTTTCTCTCATAAACTAAGGAAGGTGATGCAATCCTGACTGTAGCCTCCTTGAAAAGGAAAGAAGTTGTGCATATTTTTAATGCTCACATACCATCCTACCTTTCATTAAATCACTTCAGCCCTTTGGAGTTGTGTCCTTAAAGCCAAGGCCTTTGTGTCCAGGGGGGTAGTGTCCTGCTGGCAGGTGTCTGCTCCAACACTCACAGATTAGTCTGAGTAAAGAAATGCAATCGTAAAGAACAGGTAGTAGATGATAACAATAGTTACTATCTAAGCATGTCTTTGGTTCGTGGGGCAGAAAATACCAGTTTATATAGACTGTGACGCCCTTTATTACAGTATTTTGCATGTCTTGACCTGAATGTAAAGCTTTTTAGTTCTAAGCTATTTAGTTGTTTGCGCTTTTTAGTTCAAAGCTTAAAAATCAAATGTTTAAGCTTTCAACATAAACATAAATTTTAAGGTACCAGAAAGAAAATAAATAAAAATAAGAGAAAGACATGGATTTATGTCAAGTAGGACCTGATATAGCAGTGTTGCTTTCTTCCCTGCCCTCAGCCCATTCCAAGTCTATCCCTGTCCCAGAAGTGGGGATGGTGTCAGAGAACTTCTTAAGGATCAACACCCCTCCCTGTGGTATTCCTCAGAAATACCAAAGCTCGCTGCAAACCACATGAGCCAGGGAACCCTTCGGCTACAGCTGCTTGTAGATATGTCTGTGCACAGCTTTTCCACAAGCACCTTCATTTATCACGCCTTTTTTCATCACCTGATATTATTTGTAGAGTAGTTCTGCTAAGGAAGCCGGGGCATGCAGTTTGGTTGTTGGCACTTAGTTCTACACGCTGATGCTAGAAGTGTGAGCTGCCTTGTGAGGATGCCAAGTGTTGGTCCGTGCTCACGGAGGAGCTTAACATTTCTCAAAGAGATCACTTAGGATCACAAATTCTAAATGTATTCTCTGAACGTTATCCAGTATTCACTGAAAACTCACAGGTTTTTTTAGAGTGTTTTGACGTTGAACTGCTGGTTTTGGATTAGTACCCTGGAATTAAATGGGCAGAAATGCCAAAACCAAACATCCCTGGGAAAAGGAACTTTCATGTTTAAGACAGGCCAGCTCTAAATGCTTCTCTTTCTCCAGGTGCCTGCATGGTAAGTGCGTGGTGGCCAATGTTGCTTACACCTGTAAGTGCATGGAGGGCTACACAGGCACGTACTGTGACAAGAAGAACAATTCCTCAAATCCCTGCAGGATTTTGAAATGCAACCACGGGCAGTGTAAAATTTCCGAGCACGGGGAACCCTACTGCGAATGCGACCCCAACTACAGTGGAGACCATTGTGACAGAGGTACGCTCGGCTGCAGCGCCCAGGACACGGCCCTGCTGCATTTCTGGTTCACACCCTTGTTTTTACCTCTCTTCCATGTGACTTGTATTTGGGGGTAAGAGGCAAATAGTAGAAAATAAAGCTAAGTCAGCCTCGCAGAGCAATACAGGGAGGAGAAAAGAACCCCACAGCAGCTAGGAAGCTAGTATCCAAACATATGGGAAGGGGGACATCTGTAGCAAAGGGTTTTATTCTGTGTCTCCTACATCCTTACGGATTTCTACTCCCAGGATTCTGGTGGGATGTTGAAAGGAGAGGTTGCTGTGAGGTTTACCCTCAGCCAACAGTGATCAGTTAATTGCAGTGCTGGGAAAGGAGGTCTTGCCCTGCACACCAAGAGCTTTTGTAGATGACAGGAGCAGGAACTGGCAGGCAGGAGGCACTGCTCATCTGAAGTGGCAGTAAAGATTCCCATCTTGATCCCTCTGATGCAGCTGGGCGGGTTTCCTGGGGAATCCCACAGACCAGGCTGGACTTTTCCTACTAGGGCTGGGGCCCATCTCCTCTGCCCTGACCTGAAAAGACTCACTGGAGACTCAGTGAGTTCCATCTTCATCCCTTCTGCCTTCTATTGTTCCTGCACAGAAGGAAGGGGCTGGCTTGTATTACTTTTATTTAGGTTGTGCCTTTCCTGTGAATGAACCACAGACTTTCCAAATTATCCACATGCACAGGCTGCTGTAAAGTGGCTGCAGAACAGCACAGAGATTTTCGGGTATCCCATTGCTCGTGTCATGTGGAGCAGGATGACCTTTGATCCCGAGAAGCAGGCATAGTAAAACTCACTCATATTTTGCAGGAGTGTTGCAGGATTCAACACTCAGCATTCATTAAAGCACTTCCAGAACTGCTGATCAAAGCCAGCAGGCCTGCTTGGCCTCTGCCTTGTGCCGGATATTACACATTTGTGTAACACAAGCTCTGTTTTGATGGCAGGTACAAAGCAGTAAAAGATTAAGGTCCTGCTCATGCCATCTGTTTGCCTTGAATGTCATTACATGTGCAGGGCTGTCTGCTGATGTTTGGGGAACGTCTGGCAAAATAGTTACCACGTTTTGTTTTTTTTTTTTTCCCTTTACATCTCTGCTGTCTTACCAGAGAATCTCTGCCAAGGAGAGGTCATTCGAGAGGTGGTCCGTAAGCAGCAGGGGTACACGTCGTGTGCCACTGCCTCCAAAGTACCGCGCCTGGAGTGCCGCGGCGGCTGCGGCAACGGGCAGTGCTGCGTTCCTCTCCGGAGCAAAAGGCGGAAATACTTCTTCCAGTGCATGGATGGCTCCACCTTCACGGAAGAACTGGAGAGACACGTGGAATGCGGCTGCTCGAAATGCTCATAAGCCATTCTCCGGTCTCTTGCCACTTTAATCGACTCAGAAGCGCTATCAAAACGGGACCTATTTACTTGCAGAGTGAAGAAGAAGAAAAGAATTATTAAGTATATTGTAAAATAAACAAAAAATAGAACTTATTTTTATTATGGAAAGTGACTATTTTCATCTTTTATTATATAAAGTATCACACCACTTTGGGTATATGTATCATATAGTGAGTTATTTTTACCATGAAACTTTTTTAACAGTTGTAAGAAAAAAAAAAAATTAAAAAGTTAAAAGTTAAAAAAATATATATAAAGAAAACATAGCCTAACAGGAGAAATGTTGGGGGGGGTGACTTTATGTGTATGCACAATGAACAAATGTAAAGGTGTTCCAAGGACCTGCCACGGAACTGATACGGGCTGAAGAAACCTCCGAGGCTCTGGGTGGGTCTCCTGAGAGCGGATCCCCACGGCCATGGCCTGCTCAGGCAACCGAGAGAGCCTCCCCCCGGGTCCCTTGCTCTGCCTAACACTGCCCACGCCGTCCTGTTCCTGTACAGTGGCTCCGCTTGCTGTTCCTGAACTGGTTCCCTAGAGCACGTAGGCACTGCCGTCGCTTGAGGCTAACTGCATTATTTGACTATTGTAATACTATAATACATTTTTTTGCTGTGTATGTTGTATTTATCTGTGTTCACATTATATTCTTCAGCAACTGTATCTATAGAGCACAGGCAGCTTTATCCAAAAGAAGGGAACGAAGGGAAAGAAAGTGGGGAAATATATGTTGCTTTGGGAAATTTGGGGGCAAAATGTGAAGTGCTAAGTGATGCCTAATAAATGACATAGTACTTTTGTGTAAACTCCTCAGCTATGTTATTTCCCAAGTTTGTGCCTTCTTGCTCCCAGCCTCGAGCCCTTTTTTGTATATGAAATATAAATAAGGAATGCACTGCTACATAATTTGTCACGCCTTGACACTTTAACTTGCAAAGGTTGTAAAGAGCATGAAAATACTGCAGGTGCCAGAACATACCTGCAGCGTAATGGCTTTTACTCCCGCTTCAGCCATGGGTGTAAGCTGGGCTGTCGCTGCTGTTCATCCTCGCTCTGGTCCTGAGCAGTTGGCTAATTTTCCTACAGCTTTTTAAACGAGCAGAAGTTGCACTATATCCACGTGAAGGTGTTCAGCCAACGTTTGTCCACTTCAGCAGCGCTCTCTTCTCTGCACACGGAGGGACACCCCAGCTCCAGCCCGCCCTGCTCTCCCGCTGGCTGCAGGTTGACCTGTTCAGCTGAAGCTTCTCCAGCCGCGCGGCTTCACATCCTGCGCTTGTGTCTCCCGAAGGACTGCCGCTAACTTCCACTGTGCTCAGAGCAAATGCTGAATAGGAAATGGAAATCAATGCAGGGATACATTCTCACTGTGAATGTGAGGCAAAAATTGACTCTGGGAGTGAGTTAGATTTTTGGAGGGTTTTTGGCAGGGCTGCCTTTCAGGGTCAGTGAGTACATGCAAAGACTACCATGGATACCTTGAAATTTCTCTTATTGTAAGTTTCAAACATCCCCATCGACAGCTGTTTCATTATCAGTGTAATTTCTTTCTTTCCCTAATGTAGCAAGTATTTTGGTCTTTTCGTCAATTTCTCTTTCTCTAAGAGAGGTAAGGTCAGAGACAATTCCCAGCAGCCGTAAGCTCCTTTTAGTGACGCTCACTGGTCTCACCAAAAAGATTTCAGATCAGGGCCTTCAGCAAAGGATGAGTAGGAAAGTTGAATCAAGTAAACGGGGCTTTTGTTTGACTGGGGCTTTGGAAAGATGCACAGAACGCAACCCTGCCATGACCAGTATAAATGTTTATTTCCCATTACAGAAAAGTGACCATCTAAGCCATCAGGCAAACCAAAAGCTCTAACACGCTTAGCATTCTTCTGCTACGCCAATCACTCCTTAACTGCAGCAGTTCATTCGTATTTCTTTGTTACCACCAGAGCAACTTGAGCAGAAGGGACATAACCAATATAACAGACATCTCACAAAACAAGTGTCAGTATGTGGAGCCAGCAATCAGTGACACATACAACCGTTGCTAGTTCATGTGCCAAGCTCTGATTGAAACAGCGCAGCTGAAGAGCCAGGGAAAAACTAACCCCGGTTGGAAGTACTTCAGGCTGCATTTTATTTTCAATGTAACATCAGAAGCTCATAGCAGCTGGAGTTTGTGGTGTACAACAAAAATCACCCGAACCCACAACCTACAGATTTTAAAAATTTGTGCAAGTAACTGCAGACACTTGTGCAAATATGTGCCTGGCACACCACTACCATTAATATTTCATTCCTGCTTGAAACACTTCAATTTCTGAAGAAGCAGCTGATGGTGCTGGGCAGAAGAAACCCAGACCGAGCAGTGGCTTACAAGCCCTCCATGTGCTCTGCCTTACAATTGGTAGCCACTGAACTGCCAAGGCCTGCAGAAACACAGCCCCTCTTGAACAGCACCCAAAACTGAGTTCGCTTTGTCCCTCGAGCAGCACTGCATGAGAGGAAGAAGGTGACATTTACTCATGGCCTGGCACCTGCTGGAGGGTGCTTTACAAGGAATGACCTTGACTGGCAAGGCACAAGCCTTCAGCATCTTGTTAACACATCACTCTGGGATTGATTTAAGCAAAGTGACCAGCAACAACGCAGCAAGGCTGGCCCTGCTCCCGGCCCTTTTCTGCCACGGCACTTCAATGTTAAGCGTTGGGATAAAAAAACTAAGAAGATCTATTTTGTAACCAAATGATGCAATTTTTGTATGCTTTTAGGCAGCACTTGCCATTGGATAGTGACGCTTTATGTCAATGATTCTCTGACTGCTATAGAATTATTTTATGTAAAGATGACAATAAAAAGCATTCAGATGTGCCAAAAATGTGAGGTTAACTGAAGTGTAATTAGCTCTGAAAGTTTCTCTGTAACCTGCCTAATGTTACACTAGATTTCAAGAACTGCGAGTACAATGCAGTAGTTTTTACCTCTATAAAGTTTTAATATAAAGTGAAGAAAGATGCTTACCCTTAAAAACATGGCAATGCAGACTGGTGTGAACTGATGTATTTTATTAATAGATTCTCATTGTGATGTAAGTTTAAATAAATTGTTGGGTTATGGAAGATTGTAACATACCTTGTGTTGTGATGCAGATTATTTCTGTGTTTACTTCAGCTGTTGAGTCTGACCTTTTGGAGAGTGTGCGGTAGCTCACGGGAAGTGAGGGGAGGACAATATACATTCCTCGTGGACAAATCTAGACAGAGAACAGCTACAGTTAACTCAAATGCAGTATGACCAGTGGCTATGTATTTTTATGGCATCACAACCTAATCTTTTAGGAGTTTTACACACACAGATTAATTAAACCGCATAGTTTTTGAGCTTGGGTATTTTCTTCAATCAAATACTTTCTTTGCTGGGTTGGTGTTTTTTTTTTGAACTGTTTGAGAAAGGCCTGCAGCAAAAATACACTCATTAACTAATTACAGAATAAATGAAGAAATATTGGGAATTGGTGTCAGGAGGTGTGACTGAGAAAATGCAAGTCACACAGCCAACAGTGGATGACAGGGATTTTGTGATGTCCTGACACACGTATATTCCAAATTTGCTGCCACACATCTGTAGCTAATTATTATTAGTGACCCAGATGTAACATACCTCTTCTGCTCATTGCCTTCCGGCCTTAGCACAGAATAAAATGAAGCTCCCACCTCGTTCTCAGCCTTCCCTCACCCATGCCTCTGTGTAAAACTCACATATTGCTAATTATACTTCAAACTACAGCCTTTGGAGTTGCCTTTGCCATTCCATGCAAAACTGGTCACAGCACTCAGCCAATAAAAACAGTTAACGTTAATGAGCATCATTAAGCCTGAACTATCAAGGTTAATTATATAATTGTAGCAGATGGTAGCATTTTCACCTAAAGCAAACCCAGCTGAGCCCACTAAAAAGCTACCAGGCACTGTTCACAAATGTCTAGGCACTGGCTGAAGTCACTGCTTTGCACAAGAGTTATTTGTATCGCTCGTGGCTTTGCAGCACATGGGTTCCTCGGTCGGTGCTCGAACAACCACAGCCCAAGGATGAAACCCTCATTTGTGCTTCTGCTTGCAGTGCTGCAGGTATTGCTTTTTAGCCATTAGTCTGAGGTAAACAATGCCAAGAAACTCTCTATCCCATGTTCTTTTATCTTTGTTTTTTCTCGTCAGCAGGGACTAGTTAGATGGTGTTGCTGTTTGCAGGGTGTTTGGCTGTGGGGTTTGTGTTGTTCTCTGAGGGTCCTATCACTTCTGGTGTCTGTGACCTCTTTTATGGGTTACCTCCCAATCCCTACTTCAGCTTACACAAGCCAGCCTCACAGCTCAGTGGGCCAGACCGCCAGAATTGGCTTCATTTTGCCAAGCCCAGGGTACTCTTGAGTAATCCCTTTGGCTTAAGGGCCACCAAGGCTTCCAACTGGATCACTGGGCGGCAAGTCCTGTGTGTGAACCGAGCCAGAATGTTTTCTGGGATGCGCTCTATGGCTCCTGAGGACAGCTGAGCTGAACATCAAACAAGATGTCCCAAACCACTGGGGCAGGATGGGACCCCAGAGACTGTACTGCCAGCCTCAGGTTCAGCAGTGCACACCCTCACCCTCCAGCTCTGCTAGCCCAGCACCAACCCACCGTGATGCTGCCACCACGGGGGCACCTCATCCCTGTCCCTCACCAGGGACTGACGCCTACATCCCTGACCCAGGCCCTGCTGGCGCCGCCGCTGCCACCCGTGTCGGGGTCCCCGGGCTGAGGCCGCGCTGTCCCCCTCCCGCTGCCGGCCCTGCGGCCGCCTGTGCCCTCGCTCCTCGGTGCCGTTACTGACACCACGGACGGACGGACGGCGGGGACACGCCGACAGCAGGGCAGGCTCCGACGCGGCGCTGCGCGGGGCCTGCCAGCAGGTGGCGCCGCAGAGCCCGGCCCGCTCGGCTGAGAGGGGCCGGTGGCGGCGCGGGGCGCGGTGGGAGGGAATACAATGGAGTAATTCCCGACGGGAGGATCCCACAAGGATCCCCCAGTGCAGCTGCCAGCAATTCTGGGCTGGCGAAAAGCTAAAGCGTGTCGTTAGGGGCATTGTCCTAATGCCTCTTAAACACTGCCGGGCTTGGGGCACCCACCACCTCTCTGGGCAGCCCGTTCCAGTGTTTGACACCCTCTCGGTAAAGAAACGCTTCCCAATTCTCTTCCCAAACGCTTCCCTGGTCTAAACCTCCCCTGGTGCAGCTTTGAGCCATTCCCACGCAGCCTATCACTGGATACCCAGGAGAAGGGCTCAGCACCTCCCTTTCTGTGTGCTCCTCAGCCACCTCCTCTCCAGTCCAGACAAACCCAAAGCCCTCAGCCGCCACTCCTCATAGGAGCATGTGTGTATGTGATACATGGATTTTCTGGGGAGTTTTAAATAACAGCTTCTCAGGTTTCATTGATCCTGTCCCATCATCCCCTAGCACTGCTCACGCTGCTCCTGCGAGGAAAGGAGCCCTTGAGCTGCAGCTTGGCATGGGGTCACTGCGGCCAGGAGCCCACAGTTCACCCCAGGACGCTGCAGGGATCACCAGGAGGGTGACCTTGCTGAGCCCTGGAAGGGCGTGTGTGAGACCTGAGGGTGTCTAACACCTCCTCGGCACCACCCCCGGGCAGCAGGACCATGGCTCTGTGTGGGGGCAGCTGGTGCCTGTGTGCTGCAGTGGCCTCAGGACAGTGTCATGACGGCAGCCTCATGAGAGGCTGCTGTTGATGGTGCAACCGTAACTTTGGTGCTGGCACCTTATGGAGTAACACCAAATTCTGCTATTCCTACCCTCATTCTGCTGCTGTTTGCCCACAGGTGCTGAGAAATGAGCACCACCTGCTTGCAGTTTCTCTCCCAGCCGAGCTGGTGTGTGCACACTCCTGTGGCTGCTCCTCCAAGCTCCTTCAGCACTCGGAGAGCCTGACTGGCAGCAAGAAACTCCTCGGGCATGTAATGGAGCACACACGTGGTACAAGCACTACTTGGTAGTTTGAGGAAGCTTAAATTTATACCATGACGCCTAGGGGCATCCCACAGTCTCACAAGCAGCAGGAACAGAAGTCGCTGCGAGACTTGCATAGCTTTGCATCTTGTTCCTACACGACCTCCTGACCTTCTCCTTTCCTGGGGCTTTTGTGCTTTCCAAGTATAGTGATGCCCAGGGTAGTCTGGTGGTGACACTGCCTTCTCCTACTGTCTGTGACCCTTGTCCCCATGGCACAAGGATCACTCCTTTTCCATAAAAATACGCTTTTACAACTGCTGTGTCTTACCTGGGGAGGAGGGGTATGCATCCTGCCTCAGAGAAGTGTGGAAGGGAGGAAAGAGGCTTAAATGAGTCTCGTGGGCTTTTGTGCTCAGAGGATAGCTCGAAACTTGTGGAGAATAGGTCCGTTGCATTTTCAGTGGTCCAGTCTTCCACCAGCAGCATTGAACCAGGCCTCCTGCAGAGGAGAGGTGACTCTGGACCCTGTGCCACCCCAGGCTGCTGGCTGTGCACTGTTGTCCGGTGCTCCTGCACTGGCACCTTTCTCCTGCCCCACCACTTTGTCTGCGGCGCTGAGATCCAGGTCCTGCACGAGTGCAGCAGGTGAATTTCTGCAAAGACAGAAAAAGCCAGGTATTAGGCACATATTTCAGCATCCTGGCAAAATGGCAAGATGCTTTGGTCCAGCGCAGGGCTATTCCCTAGCCTCATCCTCAGAAACTCTTACATCCAAAGCTTAAAAATATGGCAGAACTAGCACAAGGCAGACAATAAACATGACATTTTCTCTTGAGGAAACTGAAATTTTGTGACATGATAAGCAACTGAAGCCACGGTCCTGCACTGAGAAGGGTTGTTAATGAGAGGCAAATGACTCAGCCCTGCCTTAGACACTTTGCATGCAGAGCAAGGCTACAGGAACCAAATACCACAAGGTAATTTACATGGGGCCTTTGCAGCATGGGAGATACTATCATGCTTTCACCTAGCATGTGATAAGCTCAGAAACTGTTACATCCAAAGCTTAAAAATACAGCAGAATTAGCACAAGGCAGGCAATAAACATGACATTTTCTCTTGAGGAAACTGAAATTTTGTGACATGACAAGCAACTGAAGCCACGGTCCTGTACTGAGAAGGGTTGTTAATGAGAGGCAAATGACTCAGCCCTGCCTTAGACACTTTGCATGCAGAGCAAGGCTACAGGAACCAAATACCACAAGGTAATTTACATGGGGCCTTTGCAGCATGGGAGATACTGTCATGCTTTCACCTAGCATGTGATAAGAGCACATACAGCAGGCAGTTACTACAGAGGAGCTTAAACTTCCTTAATTATACACCAGCATATTTTGCATCTCTTAAGCTGCCCTAGTTTCAGCTGGGTAAAGCACTCATTGAATTGTTGGGGTGGTGCAATTATTCTAAAATATAATTTATTTATTTTTTTTTACTATGTAGAAGTAAATACCAAAATACGGTTTAAGGCACTAAGATGCAGATAGATCAAGTTGGTCATATCAATAAATAAATGATTCTATTATGGCAATTAAACAATTTTTGTCTCACCCTGTTATGGTTTAACCCCATGTGGCAACTAGGACCATGCAGCTGCTTGCTCACTATGGCAACCAGGACCATGCAGCTGCTTGCTCACTTCTCCCCCAGAAGGGTGGGGAGAAGAGGGAGAAAAGGAGGGGAATGGGCAAAAAGACCCTAGTGGGTTGAGATAAAGACAGTTTAATAGAACAATAACGGAAAATAGTAATAATACTGGTAAAAGAATATACAAAATAAAGTAATTCAACACAGCTGGGTAAAGCACTCAATGAATTGTTGGGGTGGTGCAATTATTCTAAAATATAATTTATTTATTTTTTTTTACTATGTAGAAGTAAATACCAAAATACGGTTTAAGGCACTAAGATGCAGATAGATCAAGTTGGTCATATCAATAAATAAATGATTCTATTATGGCAATTAAACAATTTTTGTCTCACCCTGTTATGGTTTAACCCCATGTGGCAACTAGGACCATGCAGCTGCTTGCTCACTTCTCCCCCAGAAGGGTGGGGAGAAGAGGGAGAAAAGGAGGGGAATGGGCAAAAAAACCCTAGTGGGTTGAGATAAAGACAGTTTAATAGAACAATAACGGAAAATAGTAACAATACTGGTAAAAGAATATACAAAATAAAGTAATTCAACACAAGTCACCTCACCAGGCAACAAACTGGTTGTCCGGCCTGTCCCAAGCAGTGATCCTTTCACCCCCCAAGCCAACCCCCATTTATATACTGAGCATGATGTTCATGGTATGGAATATTCCTTTGGCCAGCTTCTATAGAAAGCTGAAAAAAGTCCTTGACTAATGTAAGCATCACCCGGCAACAGCTAAAACAATAAGCACTGACACTGCTTTCATACCAAATCTGAAACACCGCAGCCACTAGAAAGAAAATTAACTATCCCAGCTGAGACCAGGACACACCCCAAAATATCTCTGTAAGTAATACTGTTTTTAAAAAAAAAGTCCTTGTGTTCTGGCATATCATTCCTATAGAATCTTCTCACATGATTTCACCCCACAGGGACATTGTATAGTACTTTAGGGTAGTCATTAACAACTATCACTTGGAATCAGTTATATAAATATACATATATATTTATACACATTTATATTTATATAGCAAATCACACATTCACCTTCAGATTTATTTATTTTTACAGGCTATTCAAAGCAGTGTGGTGGCTGATGTACAAATAACAGCAATCCAGAAGTTCTTGTAAACTATAAATCAACTTCATCTGCAAATTAAGGAATGTTCTGAGCCTCTCGCAGGCCTGTGTTAAACTTCTGGTTTGAGCTAAACCTCTACCTTGAGACAGACTAAAGACAGCCAGAAGTTGAGGGGTTTTTTGTATGTTCTGTCTTAGCTGAAGCTAGAGCATTTCACCTTCTTGTGAAGCAGTGTTTAAACCAAACTTTAAGATCTTATTTTTCATTGAGCAACCCTCAGTTCATTAATTATCACAGAGCTCTTTATTTATTCCCATTTTTTTACATGAGGAGATGAATTAAGAAACTTTGCTAGACAAATAGCTTAAAGTGGGCATCCAGTATATTCAAATTCAGAACTTGCTCCTAAGAAACCTGTGCACGAAATACCTATTTTTGTCCGTGACCGAAGTCAGAGGCTATAGGAAAGCAATCACTGAATCTGCATTGCTGGAAAGGGAGATTTAATTTCCTCAGTGAGTGGCCAGGTCGGGAAGTTTTCTGCCTGTTTCACGACAGCAGGAATTGGACAGCCGTCAGGCTGTACACTAGGTTTTTCTTGTTTTTCTGTGTTGCATGTATATGTTTATTACTGGCACTTCCCAGAAACAGTATTTCATTTCCTCTGGAGTTAGAAGTTGTGTAAGAAACATAGTCAAGAGTCCAAGCACTGGAAAAAATGCCTCAGGATTAAGGTACTGAAAAATCTCACTGCAGATCTGTTTTCCCCAACCCCACCAGAGATGTCTGTGTGACACCGGATAGCTCATTTCCACACTGCATAGTCTGGTGACGGGCAGGAAATTAAAGACTCTATCTTACGATCACAGTGTGTATTTATGACCGGGCACAAGTTAACTTGCAGGTAGCAGTGGAATTCTTGATTTCCCTAATATGTATGTAAATGCTTGTGTTTAAAATTTCAATAATAAGCCACATTGCAGTGAAAAACCGCAAAGCCACACCAAAATTTCCTCTCTTTACGAGTAACACACGGGAATTTCCACAATTACATGCAGCTTACAGGAAGAGAGAAGTTCTGCAGCCTTGTTAATACACTCTTAACTTCCTTTAACGGACAAGAAGTAAACGTTATGAAGACTTCTGAGTATGTTTTCCAAATACAGACATTTCAGAAAGGAAACGTGGTAAGTGGGAGAGAGCACCCATATGAGACTTCCGGCTTTTTTAGATTAAGATTCTGAACGAAAATGAAGAAATCCTTTTAGGATAGGTTTTAGAATAAGACCCAACAAAATAGTGGTGCTCAAAGCAGATGCAGAAATCCAAAATGAGACAGCTGGGCTCTCCCGTGCACAAAGGTGGCCAGCATGGGGAGCAAAGCTCTGCTGGACCTACTGAGCAGGGACAGAGGACAGGCCCACATCTGAAATCTTTCCTTGTAGTAGGGCTGTAAATGAACACTGTCCCCTTCTAGGATCTGACATCCAAAATCCTTTCCTGAAGGAAGATAGTGACCAGGACTAAGCAAAGGACACTCGGAATACGGTAAAAGGCTTTTTGGTATGTGTTTAGGGGCAGTGGTGGAAGGGAGGATGAAAAGACAGTGGGTCCTGTTTCTAGACAATAGGTTCATGAGTAAACCACTTGCGCGGGAAGCTGAGGATTTAGTCCTTCCTCAATTTGTGAAGGATGGATTCAACAGAGACTTTTGATGAAGCAAAACTCCAGACACATCAGGAAACTTCAACTTCCAAGACACAGCTGATGCCCAACCCCTCCTTCTGGACCACAGCTTCTAGATCCAACCTAGAACCCTGTAATTGATCTAGAATTATATGGCATTTTATCACAACAGAGGGGTAGAGAAAGGCCATCTGTCCCACTATGACTTCTTGCTGGAAAACCCAGGAGTTGAGACCAGCAGGTCAGAGACCTCGCCATGCCCTCCCCAACACCAGCAGGCTTCCCTCCAGCTGCCCACAGTAAGAAGTTCCCCACGACCCTCCTAAGGGGCATTAAATGTCAGCCTATCCTTCTACCGCAAGAGGAAGAACTTCCTGAGGACTAAAGCTATCAGTGCAGTTATTGAAGTCCAGGAACCAGCAAATAAAATGAGCAATTTCCTGAATTGCTTCTGGTGTGTAATTGTGTGGGCATTTTCAGTCACACTTAGGTGAAACGAATAACAGGCCTCACCTCTCCTTTTGATTTACTGTCAAAGAGCTTTCATGTGGTACTTCTACCTCAGGAGCTGTGCAGAGGGTGGATGCCGGGATGGCAGCAGATTAGGCTGACATCCTGGTTCCTCGGGAGCTGTACGGCAGCGCAGACCCCTCCTACCCTGTCCCCTCTTTGAGAACGACCGCCGTGCACGTCCCGCTTCCACATGACCGAAGCGGCCGAGCTTGAGGCCCGGCCAGCGAAGCGTCGAGCGGCCATGGCGGCCTGAGGGCTGACGCACGCGCCCATCCCCTCAGACGAGGCCCCGCCCTCCCCCGCGGCCCCACCCGGCGCTGGCGCCTCCCGATTGGCTGGAGGGTCGTGGGGTGAGGGGCGGGCGGCGCGGGGCACGCCGGGAGCTGTAGGCTGG